>NC_056741.1:262013619-262203344 GCF_019279795.1 Protopterus annectens | reverse complement strand
TACCAGTGCTGGCGTGGCCAGTCTGGTGAAATCAGTACCATTTTTGGCTTCTATTGTCTGATCTTTAGGAGTACCCTGGGAAGGAGTGGCAGTGGAGGAAAGGCATATGCTGTTAGATTTTTCCAGCTGAAGGATAGGGCGTCCACTTTCCATGCTTGCTTGTGATAAATCCTTGTGCAAAATCTCTGCAACTGGCAGTTGTGAGGGGAGGCAAACAGATCTATGTCTGGGCATCCCCATTTCCTTATTATCATGCTGAAGACTTGTGGATCCAGTTTCCATTCGTGGGGATCCATGAGGTTTCTGCTTAGTTCGTCTGCCAGAGTATTTGTTTTTCCTGGCAGGAATTGTGCTTGCAGGTGAACTTGAAAAGCCAATGCTGTGTCCCATAAGGTCACTGCTTGTCTGCAGAGGGGGTAGGAGTGTGCACCTCCCTGCTTGTTTATGTACCACAAGACCATAGTGTTGTCTGTCTTTATCAGTAACTGTCCTGGATGAAGTAGGTCCTTGAAAGCTGTCAGGGCATTTTGAACAGCTAGCATCTCTTTTTGATTGATGTGAAGATGCATCTGGTGTGCAGGCCATGTGCCCTGAATACATTTTCCTGCCATATGGGCCCGCCAGGCATAATCTGATGCATCTGTTGTCAGTGTCTGTCTGGCTGCGGGTAAACTGAATGGCAGATCCTTGTTGTGGTGACAGGCTTCTGCCCACCATCGAAACTCCTGTTGCAGGCAGGGAATGAGTGCAATTACTGTCTCCAGGCTGTGGCAATGCTGAGTCCAAACACCTTTTAGATACCATTGTAGTTTCCTCATATGCAGTCTGGCATATGGAATTAGTAGAATGCAGGATGCCATGAAACCCAAGGCCTGCAGGATTTTCCTTGCAGATAAGTGGGTTTTTGTTGCCAATTTCTTGAAGTAAGTAGTCAGTTGCTTTTGTTTGTCTGGCGTGAGATAAGCCATCTGGGCAGTTGTATTTAAGCTTGCACCCAGGAATATTATCTCTTGAGAGGGCACTAGTTTTGATTTCTTTTTGTTTACTGTGTACCCTAGGCCAATTAGTAATCTTTTTAGAAACACCAGATGCTTTAGAAGAGTGTCTTTGTTCTCTTCTTGAATATGGTGGTAGTCCAAGTAGGGATATATTTGAATTCCTTTTTGTCTGTAAAATGCAATTACTGGAGCCAGGCATTTTCTGAAGACCCTGGGTGCAGTACATAAGCCAAAGGGCAGTGCAGAGAATTGGTAATGCATTGAGCCAGCTATGAATCTGAGGTATCTTCTGCAAGATTGTCTGATTGGGACATGCAGGTATGCCTCTTTTAGGTCCAAAGTTACGAGCCAAGCCTTCTTGCCCAGCATGGGCAGTAGCTGCTGTAGAGTCAACATCTTGAATTTTGGAACTTCCAGAAACGTATTAAGTATAGACAGGTCCAGTATTGGTCTCCACGTTTTGTCCTTTCTGGGTACTAGGAAAAGTCTGGAGTAAAATCCTTGCCCCTGCTCTTGTTGTGGTACTTGCTGAATGGTCCTCATGTCCATGAGGGCTGTAATTTGTTTTTGTGCCTCTGCCCATTGATTGTGTGGCAGGTCTGGCATAATACCTTTTGATCTTGGCAGAGTGTGAAAATGGAACCTGCAGCCTTGGGGCACTATGTTTAGGACCCATTTGTCTTGAGTAACCATTTGCCAATTTGATGAAAAAAGTGCTAGTTTTCCCCCTAAGGGGGCTACCAAAAGAAAAGTGCTTGGGTCTGGTAGAGGAAAGTCATTGGGACTGTTTTCTGTAAGGCTGTGATTTGTCTTCTCCGCTTTTGGAGGTAGGAGCACCCCATTGTTTAGGCCTGTATGAGCCTTGGGGCTGAGATCTGCCTCTGGGATGCCTGTATCTGCCTCTTTGTGGTCTGTCTGACACTGGAAAGGACCAATTTTTAGAAGGCCAGTTCCTGCTAAACCTGGGTGGTTGTACCTGTAAGAAATCCTTGACTGTCTGCATGGATTTTGCTTTATCCTCCATTTTTTTCAACACCTCTTCTGCCTTAGTACCAAACAAAGTATCATGCTGTAATGGTGCATCTAATAATTTTGCTTTAACATGATCAGGCAGATTCTGTTCCTTTAACCAAGCATGCCTTCTAATAACAGAACCTGTAACAGCGGCCCTGCAAGAGGCCTCCAGTGAATCATAACCACATTGCAAAGTATGCTTTCCCACTTGTTCAGCTGCATGAACTAAATCCTGCAATTTCTTGTTCTCTGAGCATTCAGTATTTGTCACCAATTTCTGTTTAAGCAGTGACATTAAATACTGCTGATATTTAAGCATATGAAACTGATAATTTAAAGCTCTTACAGCCAGGGCAGCAGAAGTGTAGACTTTTTCCCCCCACCTGTCTAGAGCCCTAGAATCCCTATCAGACGGGACAGGGTTTTTGCAGTGGAAGCTTTAACCCCTTTGGGACCCTGAGATATAGTTTCTGGGCCAGCAGCGAGGTTTTTATATAGGAATTTATGTGAATCCGGGATCCTGTAGTATCTGTCTGGCTTAGCAGGTGCAGGGGATAAAGAGTCAGGGGACAGGCTGGACTCTGAAAATACATCATCTACAATGTCTAGAAAGTACAGTTTTGTACCTACCATAAATGTAGATGTTCGAGTGCTAATACAGCTGCAGTCATGACAGATGGATTCTCCTGCCGTCAGGCGGGTCCTCGGTCGGCCGAATTCCAAAGTCTAGGTCCGGCCGGGTTGTCGCTTCTTCCCTGACGTCAGTGCGACAGGGGTATAAAAGAACCAGCCAACGCCATTTTCTTCAGTTTTTCTTGCCCCAGATTTCAGGTGCCCCCAGAAGGAAGGCAGTACATAAATTTGTGTAATAAAGCAATGCCATATAATCAAAATACAGTAGTGCAAGCAAATACATCAAGAATGAATACCCCAATCAAGTTGCATGAGGAGGTGTTAGCCAATAGGCCTGTCCCAAGAGTGGAAGGAGGGAATTTGACTGCAGCTGTATTAGCACTCAAACATCTACATTTATGGTAGGTACAAAACTGTACTATGTTCATCGTGCATACAGCTGCAGTCATAACAGATGGGTAGAATCCCAAAGCTAAGAAAGGGGTGGTAGGCACTAGGTGGAACTAGGAGGAGCCAGAATGCCCTGCAAGACTGCAGTGGCAAAGCCCGCCTAGATTTGGAGTATAATGGAAGGTGGTAGTGCTTGGAGAAGGTATGCACAGAACTCCAAGTGGCTGCTTCCAAAATATCTTTGGTAGGAACTCCTCTGAGAAAAGCTGCAGAGGTAGCCATGGCCCTTGTGGAGTGAGATCTGATGCCTGTAGGTACAGTTTTGCCATGAAAAGAATAGCAAAAGTGTATGCAGTGGGCTATCCATTTTGAGATTGCCTGTTTGGAAATTGGCTTTCCTTGAGCTCCTATAGCATAGGACACAAAGAGCTGTTCTGATTTTCTGAAAGGCTTTGTTCTGTCCAAATAATAACGCAGTTGTCTGTGGATGTCCAAGGAATGTAGTAATCTCTCCCCTTTGTTTTGAGGATTAGGATAAAAGGTAGGTAAGTGTATAGCCTTATTCAAAGCTACCCTGGATACCACTTTTGGCATAAAGGACGGGTTGGTTCGTAAGAAAACTCTGTCCTGATGGAAGATGATAAAAGGCTGCACAGCCATGAGAGCTTGTAGTTCCGATACCCTACGAGCTGAGGTAATAGCCAGAAGGAAAGCTGTTTACCAGGACAAATATTGCAAATCTGATGAGGCAGCTGGCTCAAAAGGAGGCAAGGTCAGCATTTCTAGAATGAAATTGAGATCCCAAGCAGGTATTGGTTGTTTCCTTGGGAGTTTTAGCTTCTTAGCCCCTCTGAGGAACTGTCTTAAGAGGGGGTGAGAGAATAAAGGTGGATCAGTGTTGTATTCTGCAGAAATGGCTGAGGCATGGATTTTGATGGAGGAGAATGAAAGTCCACTGCTTAGCAGCTCAGCTAGATACTGTAATATTTGAGGTAAATTCAGTTTTCCAAGATCCTGGCCCTTTTTCTCATTCCAGACACAAAACCGTTTCCATTTTGTGGAGTAAGCTTTTCTAGTAGACAGCCTTCTGGCCTCCAAAATGACATCCTGCACCTCCTTGGAGAGTAGGGTCTGTTGTGATGCTAAGGACTCTTCCATGCAGCTAGATTGAGTGTTTTTAGCTGACTGTGAAGAGTTTTGAAGCTGTGCTGAGTCAGAAGAGGCATTAGAGGCAGGGTCCATGGTGGGGAATGCGTCAGGCTCCTCAGGAGTGGGTACCAGTGTTGTCTTGGCCAGTCTGGAGCAATGAGAATTATCTTTGGTCTGTCTGCTCTGGTTTTTAATAGAACTTTGGGCAGCAGAGGAAGAGGTGGGAAGGCATAAACTGTCATTGCTGTCCAACTGAAGGAGAGAGCGTCCACTCTCCAGGCCTTTGTATGAAAAATCCTTGAGCAGAATTTTGTCAATTGCTGATTTTTGTGGGAGGCAAAGAGATCTATGTCTGGCCTTCCCCGTGCTTGAATTATCTCTGTAAAAACTTGAGGATGCAACTTCCATTCGTGTGGATCTGTCATATTTCTGCTTAGGTTGTCTGCCAGCGTGTTTTCTTTGCCTAGCAAGTACTGTGCTTGTAGTTCAATTTGTAAGTCCAGGGCCATGTTCCAAAGTGACATGGCCAGTCTGCATAGGGGTATGAATGGGTTCCTCCCTGTTTGTTTATGTACCACAATAGTCAATAGTTGACCTGGTTGCAGAAGGTCTTTGAAAGCTATAATAGCATTTATTACTGCTAGCATTTCCTTTTGATTGATGTGAAGGTGCTTTTCTTTTTGGGACCATTTGCCCTGAATACACCGATCTGTCATGTGCGCCCCCCAGGCATAGTCCGAGGCGTCTGTTGTGATGACTTGATTTGCTTGAGGCTTGCTGAATGGGAGACCTGTGTTTGTTTGGCATGCTTGAGCCCACCACAGAAATTCCTTTTGAAGACATGGAATTAGTGGTATTATTGTTTCCAAACTGTGGCTGTGTTGAGACCATAGGATTTTCAGGTACCATTGAAGTTTCCTCATATGCAGCTTTGCACATGGGATTAGTAAGATGCAAGATTCCATGAATTCCAGAGACTGCAGGATTTTCCTTGCAGTCAGCCTGGTGCAATTTGCTAGTGTTCTGAAGTATTGAGTTAGTTGCCCCTGCTTCTCTGGCGTGAGGTAGGCCATCTGGGTGTTTCTGTCCAAGTTGGCACCCAGGAAAATTATTTTCCGAGAGGGTATCAAACTTGATTTCTTTTTGTTGACTGTGTATCCCAGAGAATTCAACAACATTATTACATAAGCCAGATGTTTCAGAAGAATGTGCTTGCTGTCCGCTTGGATCAGGCAGTCGTCCAAATAGGGGTACATTTGTACCCCTTGAAGTCTGCAGTAGGCAATTACTGATGCCAGGCATTTCGTGAATACTCTGGGCGCCGTAGATAAGCCAAAGGGCAATGCAGAGAATTGATAATGGGTTGAACCTGCAAGAAATCTGAGGTATCTTCTGCAATTTTGTCTGATTGGGACATGCAGGTATGCCTCCTTGAGGTCCAATGTTACCGGCCAAGACTCCTTGCCCAGCATGGGAAGAAGCTGCTGTAGAGTGAGCATCTTGAATTTTGGTACAAGTAGAAATGTGTTTAGGATGGATAGGTCCAAAATAGGTCTCCAATCTTTTCCCTTCCTTGGTACCAGGAATAGTCTGGAATAAAACCTTGACCTTGTTCGTGCGTAGGTACCTCTTGAATAGCTTTCATGTCTATGAGATCTGAAATTTGTCTTTGTGCCTCTACCCTTTGATTGTGTGGCAGGTTTGGCATGCCTCTCATTTTTGGAAGGGTGTGAAAATGGAATCTGTAGCCTCTGTTTATAATGTCCAGGATCCATTTGTCTTTTGTGACAATATGCCAATTTTTTGAAAATAATGTCAGTTTTCCGCCTAAGGGTGCTGCCATTTGAGTCTTGCTTGGCATGCAAAGGGGAAAGTCATTGGGCTTGCTTTCTAAATGGTTGCGAGTTATCCTCACCACATCTTTGTGTAGGAGCTTGCCATTGTCTGCCTCTAAACGATCCTTGGAATTGCCCTCTGCCCTCGGGGCCTGTATCTACCTCTTTGGGGTCTGTCCGTGGCTGGAAAGGACCAATTTTTGGAAGGCCAATTTCTACTGAAACGTGGGGGTTGTACCTGTAGAAAATCTTTCACTGTTTGCATTGATTTAGCCTTTTCCTCCATTTTCCTTAATACCTCCTCAGCATTAGCACCAAATAATACATCCTTTTGTAGAGGGGCATCTAGTAATTTAGTTTTGACATGATCTGGTAAGGTTTGTTCCTTGAGCCAGGCATGTCTATGTATGACTGATCCTGTAACAGCAGCTCTACATGAGGCCTCTAGAGCATCAAAACCAGATTGTAAGGTATGCTTACCCACTTGTTCTGCACTATGCATCAAATCCTGCAACTCCTTCAAGTCTGGTTGTTCAGGTTGTGACATTTTACTTCTCAATTGTGATAACAAAAACTGTTGGTACTTTAGCATATGGAACTGACAGTTTAATGCCCTCATGGTTAAGGTGGCCGAGGTATATACCTTTTTTCCCCACCTTTCTAAGGATCTGGAATCTCTCTCGGAAGGTAATGGATTTTTAGCAGTGGAGGCCTTAATTCCCTTGGGGCCCTGTGAGATAGTATCTGGGTCAGCAGCATGGCTTTTCTATAGAAATTGGTGTGAGTCAGGAACCCTGTAGTACCTGTCAGGCTTGACTGGAGCTGGAGGTAGAGAATCCGGGTTAAGGCAGGCCTCCGAGTACACATCATCTAGTATGTCCAAGACAGGAGGTATAGCCAGAGGCCTGTGCTGAGGTAGCAAGAGAAATTCCTTAAGCCTTTTCTTGGAATCTGAATAATCTTGGCCTTCCCAGTGGAAGTGTTCCCTTAAGGTATGCAAAGTTTCCCCAAATGAGTAATCCTCTGGGGATACAGAGGAATGGACTCCTCTGCATCAGAGTCTTCAAAAGGGGAGTAAGAATGTTCCTGTTCATCAGAGTGCTCTGATATAATGGAGCCCTGATCAGAGGAGGGGATTCTTCCTCCACTCTGGGCCTTCTGTCCGGGGTTGAGAACCCTGATAAGAGTAATTAAATCCTCAGCCATTTTAAGCATCTGTTTTTTAGGCATGGGGCCTGGAGATGGGCCCTGTGTAGCTTGTCTCTTAGAATGCATGGCTGCTTTAGACTTAGTGAAAGCCTTGATGGAAAAAGAAGAGGAAGGTCTGAAGACACCTTGAGAGGAGGTAGACCTGTCCACATTTTGAGATTCACCGCCAAGAGTGGCTTCGGTATCTGTAGTCAGGTTTTGGGCCGAGGAGCCTGCGACCTCGGGCACAGGAGACACCACCAGTGAAGTGTCGTCGGTAGTCAGGGGCTGCGTAAGTGCCTCGCTGAGAACCGAACCACGTGTAACCGGCCTTGGCGTGGTGTCGGTAGGGGCCGCGGACCTTGTGTGTCGGTCCTTATCTTTGCGTTTTTTAGACAAAACTGGAGTCGGAGTATCTGACGACATAATATAGTTAAATTTTTTGCCAAAATAATGCTGGGCGAACTCCGCCCGACGCTTAATGGTGCGTTTGTTGAATGTAGCACAAAAGCGACAGACCGAGATGTCGTGGTCTGGGCCTAAACAAAGAATATGGTGGGAATGGAAATCCTTATGCGGTATTTGCTTCCCACATGAAATACAATTATTAACTTTGTCTGACATCGGTCTGAGGCAAGAAAAGTTTCCCCAATGGGGTACTTAGCTTTCAAGAAGACTTCGGTTGCAAAATTTTCATAATTTCAGGAGCTGGCCGACCGGCACTTGCGAACTGCTTCTGCTTCGGGCACCGTGCGGCAAGAAAGACTGAAGAAAATGTCATCGGCTGGTTCTTTTATACCCCTGTCGCACTGACGTCAGGGAAGAAGCGTCGACAACCGACACCGGACCTAGACTTTGCAATTCGGCTGACCGAGGACCCGCCTGACGGCAGGAAAATCCATCTGTTATGACTGCAGCTGTATGCACGATGAACATCAGGAGGAATAGCAAGGGGTCGGTGCTGAGGAAGTAGCAGAAAGTCTCTGAGCCTTTTCTTAGATTCAGAATAATCTTGGCTCTCCCAGTAGAAATGCTCCCTCATGGTATGCAGGGTTTCCCCAAAAGAATAATCCTCAGGAGAGGCTGAAGGAATGGATTCTTCAGCATCAGAATCTTCATAGGGAAGCATGGAGTAATCCTGTTCAGAAGAGGAATCAGAGGAAATAGAAATCTGATCAGAAGAATCATACTCTCTCGCCTAGGCCTCTTATCAGGAGGGGGATGGGAGCCCCTGATCAAAGTAATTAGGTCTTCGGCCATTTTGAGCATCTGTTTTTTAGGCATGGAAGTTTGAGTAGGAGAATGCTGTACTTGTCTCTTTGTCTTTAGAGCTGCTTTAGTCTTTGAAGCTGAAGATGGCTTAATATATAGTTGTGTAGGTCTGAAGACACATTCAGAAGCCGATGCCTGCTCAGCGGCTCTGGACCCATCTGAGGGAATCATTTCCGAGTGTCCAATACCTTGAGTATCCAGAGGCCCAGTCGGCTCCATGTGGGAGTCGCAAGCGGCCTGTGGCTCTGAGGTAGCGGGCACCAGGGGCTGCGAAAGCACCTCACTGAGAACCGGCAAACCAGCGACTGGCCTAGCAGAGGCCTCTTTGTCGGTTTTGGACCTTGGATGCCTATCCTTATCCTTCTCCTTGCATTTTTTGTAAACTCCGGTTGTCGGCTGGTCCGACGGCATTATATAATTAAATCTCCGGCCAAAGTAAAGGAATGCAAAATCGAACCAACGCTAAATAGTGAGTTGGTTAAATCTAGCACAAAACCGACAGCTAGCAACATTGTGATCAGGGCCTAGGCAAGGAATACAGTAAGAGTGAAAATCCTTATGAGGTATTTGCTTCCCACAAGAAATACAATTGTTAACTTTTTCTGACATCGGTCTGGAGCAAGAAAAAAGTTTCCCCAATGGGGTACTTAGCTTTAATGAAGACTTCGGTTCTGAAATTCGGATTTGAAAATCTCAGGAGTCGGCCGACCGACACTTGCGAACTGCTTTTGTTTCGAGCACCGCGCGGCAAGAAAGACTGAAGAAAATGGTGTTGGCTGCATCTTTTATACCCCTGGTGCATTGACATCAGGGAAGAGGTGACAGCAACCGACGCCGGACCTAGATTTTGGAATCCTGGCTGACTGAGGGTAGCCTGCCAACAGGATAACCCAAGAGTAATGACTGCAACAGTGAAACACGATGAACATCCAGGCTGACAAAGACTTGACCTCTGATATTCTCTCCACAGGTTGAAGCAAATGACAATGGCATGTGTCAGACGTTGGGCTAATAAAGGCAATCTTCTGGATGGGATTAAGCAGGATGGCTCTCAGTTTACAGAGATCCCTTCCCCCACTGAAACCAGGCCTGCAAACATGGAAGCACCCAACCCAGGGATGCTACCACAGAGTTAAAAGAAGGCTACCAGAACCTAGTCATATAGAAAGAAGACACAGTGATCCATTTCCTGTAAGAACTTTACCACAATAGCTACAGCTTTTGTAAACAGTACGACTGCAAGACAGACCAAACAGCAGCACTCTGTACTGAAAGTGATACTCAACTAGAGCGAACTGAAATACAGCCCTACGCAGACCCCACACACTGCTATGCCAGAAGGTATCCATCATATCCAGTGACATCACATCCTAAAAGCAGAGGAGGCCTGACCACATGGAAACTCACCATATGGAACTTTATGTACGAGATGTACTCACTGATGACACTGAGGGCTATGACAAAACAAAAGCATTTAGTCTCTTTCAGAACAAGAAGAGGTACAGAGAACTCTTAACTTGGCTGTGAAAAACAGACAGCCTCTATATCCCCTTTAAAGAGTACTATTTGAGTCTGTGACAAGAGCTCTGTAGGTAAAATTTGCCTTTAGACGCACCCCTTTAGGGTGGGGGGAGACCTAAGAGCATCACTTCTGACCCCATCAAGAACCAAACTACCTTAAATGAAGGCTCTCCCAGCAGGGATAAAATGAGAGAAATGCATCCCACGGACAAAACCAGACTGTAATGCGGATTTCTGTTGCTAGGCTAATGCAGTCTTCAGATAAGGTAACTTGGCCTACACAAATAGGGGAAAAGACTGTCTAATGTTTGGTGGCCCTCCTTCGTTTGCAGGACAGCTACTTCCCTGGGAGATGGCATGACTTGAAAGAAGACAAAGGGACCCATGGACGGTGTAAAGAGGCTCATACAGAGTACATGCTTACTTCTTCTAGAAGTCTTAGGCTTGGCAGATCTGGCTGAAAGAAGATATCCAGGATAGCCTACATGAGCACTTCTTTGAGGAGGAAGAACCTAATTCATAATATACTATAAGCTTGAACACACTGTGCTCACAAAAGCATCAGCACAGCATAGCAGCAAATGACACAGCCCATTGTGGAATCCAAGGACAATGCCTTAATCAGCATCTCCATGACCCCAGACTCTTCCAGCATATGCTCCACTACGAAAGAGTGGATTCTGGATAAGTGGGACAGGCAGTTGAGGGATCTCCATCCGAATGTGACAGAGAAAAATGCCCTCTCACCTATCTTGTCCCTTAGACTTCTTTAAAGGTGAAAAGCTGGTAAGATGCTGTGGTTACAGGCACTTATGTTGCACCAAACAAATCAAGTAAGACTCTGCTCTAGGATGCTGGGAGAGGCTTGCATTCCATTCATCTCTGGGCTTGCAGACAATCACTGTCCATGGGAATGTACAGAGGAATACAAGGGTACTTTTCCAGGTTGAATATATGGCATCCCAAATACAAGGCTCCATAGTGGTGATGACTCAGAGCTCTTCCTCATCCTTCTTCTAGAAACTCCCATTCAGGACAACTTTGTAGGGAAAGAACTACAGAAAGAAGTAGGATGCTGTAAAGGACAGGTCTTACTGTCCTAATCCTTCTCAAAGGTGTTGACTTCTGGGTCAGTGGAGTCCTCCCAGGACAGAAAGGAGCAGGGAGAACTTTCTTCTCCTCAGCTTTAATCAGGGTGTGTTCATACACTGAAGTGTGTGCGGGAATAGGTGTGTGATGGAAATGCTATACGTGGCAGGTGACACCTCATCAGTATTTGAATATGTCGATGAAAAATGATAGGGAGATGAGAGAAGCCTGCACACGGGGCCTGGTATTAGGATCAAGCAATGTTTTCTAAGGAGGTATTCTGCATCACCAATGTAGAAAGTTTTGACTCATGAATCCTGGCAAGAGAGGACCCAGTGGGACATTTTAACTTAGGCTACTGCACCTTGCTGGACCTAAGGAGTGATATAGAGTCTTCGGTCCTGAGTGTTACGTCCACGCTCCTGTCACAGGATTTCAAGGAATACTGGTCAGAAGCAGGCTGGCTGTTAAGCACGCTCAAGGCATTCATCTTGGGGGATGAGCAGTGCAGAGATCCCTGATGAATCCCCAAGATGGCTGCTGATGGTATACCTCACAAGGAACCCTCATCATCTACATAAGATGATGATGGGGCAAACATAAAATCTTGCAAGTCAAAGACAGCGTGACACAAAAGGATGGTGAGGATGTCTTGGGAATAAACTTTCTTCCAAAAAAAACTTGACTGATAACTGTACCCCCTTTCACTTGCTGATGGTATCTGGTAGGTCTTGAATGATGACCTTTCTATCAATCCCAACAAGGGGTGCTTTCAAACACTACTATTTTTTGAGAAGTGAGGCAAGACAAAAGCATGGGTTTTAGCATATGATATAGTGGCCATATGAACACCTCAATGGCTTAACTGTCTTAGGAAATGAAAGTGACAACTTTTCCAAGATGAAAAACAGGCTCAATATTTAATCAATTAAAGCCACAAACAAAAAATGGTGTATGGGGGGGGGGGGGTTCAAAGACCAAGCACACTGCCTTAGGTAAGTGCATGACATCACATTGTGCACTAAAATTGCATTTGTCACAACCATAGGAGTGTCAGATAAACAGAGCCAGAGAGGAAAGGTTACCCCAATAACAGTCCCAGTGGAAGAGTCACCAATACCAGGTCTAGAACTTAATGATATTGGACATCATGTAAATTGAGAATAATAATGTTTTACTTAGGCATCTGTGGAAAGGCAGGGTAGACTGCAAGTTTTAATTTATTGCACTGAAAAAGTGCCAAAGTACAAGTTGTTCAGCAAATGCAACATTAGGTAGCAGATAAACTCTTTCGGTCTATACACTCAAGATTAATTTTACTGGTCACTGTAACTTAAGAGGATGATTTTTTAAATATTATTTCTACCCTCATGCCTGCCACCCATCAAGCCTTCCCCTCAATAAGGTATTACACTGCCAGGGAGATGTCATCGAGCCAATCATGACAGTGCTTTTTGCTTCCAACAGCAACCTATCAGTGGCAGCATCTTCTATTTTATGGTGTAACCCAATCCCCTTAAATGAGTATTCCTCTACATGTGCCAACATGGGCTAATGTCACCAGTTTGGACAGCCATGTACATGCCTTTCTGGTACCAGATTCCCTCACCATGACAGGTTCTAAGCAAAGCCCTTTCCCTCAGAGCAGAAGCACAAGCCAGGCAGGACTTAGAGAACCCCCCCCCAGATGGGAACTGCTCCATCCTTCCAGATTGAATCATTAGGTGCTTGAGCAGCTGTCAAACTCTGCTCGCTTGGGCTGTATTCAAAGCTTTGCTCCCTTATCTCAGTGGCCTAAGCGGTTTAAAAAAAAGTCCTTTAGAATCAAATTCCTGTCAAAATTTACCTATGTTCTAGTGAGTGTCTTGGTTACTAAATAATTATCTAATATTCTGCATCTTCTCCTTTATACAGCCACATATCACATTTAAATGACATGCAATGAACATACTCCTCTGAGCAAGACTTAGGCCTCGAAAACAACTAAGCAAAGTGCAGACTACCCACTGGCGTGAGCAACTTCCCATTGGACAGATCAGCTTCTCAAAGGGCCAATAGTTACTTGAAGGAACCAGAGTAGGATACGTTAACACAAGGACAAATTAAGACATTTGATGAAAATTCACACTTTCAAAGCAAAAAGATGGAAAAGATAAATCCATGGATGTCCAAGCACTGCAGGAAAACTGAGGGACAAACTATCTCCAGTAATGTCACCATCAATGATGGTGAAATAGCCCAAAAGGATATGAACAGGGAAAAAGGATGTCAAGCTGTGACCTACTACTAGAATATGGTGGCCTATATCATACATACTTTTGCTACATTAAGTCTTGCACTTGGGAATCTCGAATAACATCTTCTTCATAATCTAAATTACGTGACTAACTTGTGTTACTTCTGTAGCTGGCCTTTCATCACAGCTTCATCCTAATCACAGACCTGTACCTTTTGCAGCATCTGAACACATTAGTTTAAGTAACCTGTACCTTTTTTCAGCATCTGAACACATTAGTTTAAGTAACCTGTACCTTTTTTCAGCATCTGAACACATTAGTTTAAGTAACCTGTACCTTTTTTCAGCATCTGAACACATTAGTTTAAGTAACCTGTACCCTTTTTCAGCATCTGAACACATTAGTTTAAGTAACCTGTACCTTTTTCCAGCTTCTGAACACATTAGTTTAAGTAACCTGTACCTTTTTCAGCATCTGAACACATTAGTTTAAGTAACCTGTACCTTTTTTCAGCATCTGAACACATTAGTTTAAGTAACCTGTACCTTTTTTCAGCATCTGAACACATTAGTTTAAGTAACCTGTACCTTTTTTCAGCATCTGAACACATTAGTTTAAGTAACCTGTACCTTTTGCAGCATCTGAACACATTAGTTTAAGTAACCTGTACCTTTTTTCAGCATCTGAACACATTAGTTTAAGTAACCTGTACCTTTTTTCAGCATCTGAACACATTAGTTTAAGTAACCTGTACCTTTTTAAGCATCTGAACACATTAGTTTAAGTAACCTGTACCTTTTTTCAGCATCTGAACACATTAGTTTAAGTAACCTGTACCTTTTGTCAGCATCTGAACACATTAGTTTAAGTAACCTGTACCTTTTTTCAGCATCTGAACACATTAGTTTATGTAACCTGTACCTTTTTTCAGCATCTGAACACATTAGTTTAAGTAACCTGTACCTTTTTCAGCATCTGAACACATTAGTTTAAGTAACCTGTACCTTTTTTCAGCATCTGAACACATTAGTTTAAGTAACCTGTACCTTTTTTCAGCATCTGAACACATTAGTTTAAGTAACCTGTACCTTTTTTTCAGCATCTGAACACATTAGTTTAAGTAACCTGTACCTTTTTTCAGCATCTGAACACATTAGTTTAAGTAACCTGTACCTTTTTCAGCATCTGAACACATTAGTTTAAGTAACCTGCACCTTTTTTTCAGCATCTGAACACATTAGTTTAAGTAACCTGTACCTTTTTTTCAGCATCTGAACAAATTAGTTTAAGTAACCTGTACCTTTTTTCAGCATCTGAACACATTAGTTTAAGTAACCTGTACCTTTTGTCAGCATCTGAACACATTAGTTTAAGTAACCTGTACCTTTTGTCAGCATCTGAACACATTAGTTTATGTAACCTGTACCTTTTTCAGCATCTGAACACATTAGTTTAAGTAACCTGTACCTTTTTTCAGCATCTGAACACATTAGTTTAAGTAACCTGTACCTTTTTTCAGCATCTGAACACATTAGTTTAAGTAACCTGTACCTTTTTCAGCATCTGAACACATTAGTTTAAGTAACCTGTACCTTTTTTCAGCATCTGAACACATTAGTTTAAGTAACCTGTACCTTTTGCAGCATCTGAACACATTAGTTTAAGTAACCTGTACCTTTTTCAGCATCTGAACACATTAGTTTAAGTAACCTGTACCTTTTTTCAGCATCTGAACACATTAGTTTAAGTAACCTGTACCTTTTTTCAGCATCTGAACACATTAGTTTAAGTAACCTGTACCTTTTTTCAGCATCTGAACACATTAGTTTAAGTAACCTGTACCTTTTTTCAGCATCTGAACACATTAGTTTAAGTAACCTGTACCTTTTTTGAAGCATCTGAACACATTAGTTTAAGTACATTTGCTCATAGCCACAGATGACTTTCTTCACTCTTTCCAAATGGAATTACCCATTTTCGGGAGGATTAATGCAGTGCAGATGTGCAAAATAAGAGCTACTGCTCACCAACATATTGGCCTAATGGGTTTACATAAAGTTTTGTTAGTGGAAGGGTCTGCCTTTTTAACAAACAGAACATCAACATACAAAGACTTCAGATGAAATGATGATGACACGTATCCCAATTCCATAGTAGTCTTACTCTGCCTTACCTCTGAACTCTACCAAAGTTCAAGTAATGTCAGCATCTAAACCATCTCTCCCCTGAGCAAGACAGGACTTCAGTAGATGCTCAGGATTCTCCAGTGAGGACCCTCTGACAACTTAAGATTCTAAACACATGCTGATGGCAACTATGGAGATTGGAAAAAACAACCTCAACAGCAAACTAAAATAATTTTGTTCGGGGAGGCAGGAGCCTCTGAGCTATGTTTTTGACCATGCTGCTTACCACTGGTCTCCTTACTGATCCATTCAATCCCTTATGAGATGAAAGGAGAGCATCAAAGGAGTGCTGTCACCCATGGAGGGGACTGAGCAGTTTTTGGTATCAAGATCCCTAACCTTCGTCTTACCATAGCTGTGACATTGGCGTCTGCATTGGCGTTTGGACATATGTGCTTCCAAGCATTCTGTTTCTGACTGCAGCACAACACGTTGCTTAAACAAGCTGTGGTTTCACAGTCATGGTTATCCCTTAATGGATGAAGCCTTCCTACCCTGAGAGGGGGCAGCCAGTATTAGCCACCTCACTCCCATATCCCCCATGCTGACTCTTCTAGTGCAGCACCAATAAATGAACACATCATCTAAGTTGCAGTCATAGCTTTATCACTCTATGTTACACATCCAACCTCTGAAGTACTTTAAAATGCAACAAGAAAGTACACTGGAGGTACTTCAGCAGAGTCTAATTAACAGGAAAATGCTCCAAGGAAAACAGTTGCAAATGTTATTAAAAAAATCATCAATATAAGTTTTGTTCACATGCTTCCCTTTGAGTACTACCAAGGTTTTTAAATGACTCTGACACCTGAAAACTTGACTTTTACAGGTGTGGTCCCAGCCACAAAAAATATCCCAAAACAAAATAAAAATTTTAGGGAGTATTAAGACAATTAGAGAGATCAGAAAGACTGAAAGCTGTAAACTAGAAAAAAAGTGAAGCAATTCAAGTTGGTAAGGTCAGGGAAAAGAGAAAAAAATAAACAAATACAACTCAAGAATGGCACTTATTCAAGACAATTATACCACCAAGAACCCCTGACGAGCTATGTAATGGGGACAGTAATGGGATACCATCCTCTCAAAAAAAAAAAGACCTTACCTGTCGAAGGGCATGATGCCTTAGCATGCTCTCCTGTTTGCTGATGTTAGGAACGGCTGGAACTGTAGTTGGGGATAAGGCTGCCTGCTGCTGCAGTCGCTGCTCAATTTCCTAAAAGGTTAAAGAATTAGATCACTGCTCCAGCTTTATTTCAAAATAACGACAAAACATTTTCACTTACACAGTCGGCGATAAATGGAAATATCAATTACCTTCAATAAGAAGTACGTTCTAGAAAGAAGTGTTTAAATAGGACCTTTTGTTTTATTTATACAAATTAAAGAGAACTGGTCTAACATTCATCTCCACAATCAATTCTTTCGTCTCCTTGCTTTACAATAAATCTTTCCATAGTTGTAATTAATAACCAGTCCCTTTTTCTTATTTTTTGCTATCCACCATCAGAAGTTGTGCAAATCACAGATTATACATTACATGCTTTATTTCCCAAAGCTGCCTTCATTTCCATTTTAACATCATGAGTTCAATCCAACTTCATGTGGAGAAAATAAACTTGGCATCTAATCTGTAGGATCAGTTAACAAAAGACCATGGGTGGGCAAACCTCCTCATTAGATACGGTTTATTTTTTCTCAGCCAATATTTTCTGAACAATAATATTCATGCTTTACCTGCAGATTCTACCATTCAAATCATTTTCACAAGAATAGCTACACGCAAATCCTCCAGTGAGTGGGTAAGTTTTTTTTAAATGTAAAAAAAATGACATTTTTGGTTTGGGGTATTTATAGGTTCATAGGTAGGTACCAGGCTATTGGCCCTAGGGCCTATATAAGCCTAGCAAAAGGTACCCTGGCTTTCGCCACCCAAGAAAATTATTTTCCTGTGCTACTACCGAGCAGAGCCACAGAAGTGATCCCCGGGGTGAATTTCCTATCTCCCATCCAATCATCAAGATTTTTCTTGAACAGTGCTAATGAAGAGCTTTATTTGATATAGATAGGTAATTTGTTCCAGAATATGGGAAGTCTCTGGGACAGGAATCTATCCCTCCAGCATGTTCTGTTTATTGTGGTGACGAGGTTTAGGTCCCTAGAGCGTGTAGCTCGTAGGGATTGGGATTTCTTTAAGTGGAGCATGTCTAAATGCTCTATGTTTGACATAGCTTTGAAGAAGCGTACAGCCTTGTACGTGAAAGCGCTCATCTCTCCTGTTTTATATTAAATAAAGAAGAACTGTTTTTGCTGCATAATCGTGGTGGTCCTTATCCTTGTGTTTTTCTACATAGCTTTGTGTGTTAGGCAGATATCGCCTCTGAGAAGGCGATATGCAACGGAGTAAAGCTGCAGTTTTTGAGACTGTCTGCATAGGGCATCTCTTTGAGGCCGGTAATCCTCTTTGTGAGGTATTTCTGTGGCCTTTCCAGTTGTTGTAGATGTCTTGTGAGGTACATACCAAAAGGGGAATTGTACTCTATAATGGGTCTAATGAGTGACGAGTAGAGGGGAACAATGATCTCTTTTTTCCTGGATGAGAAACCTTTTGTGATGAGGTGTGCCACATAGAAGGATTTCCTGACTACTGTAGCAATGTGATTATCAAAGGAGAGACTACTGTCTACCTGTGTCCCAAGGTCTCTTATCACACTTTCGGTGTTAAGTAGACTACCACCTATGTGGTAGTTCATGGGTACTGAGTTTTACCAAAAGGAATGACAATGCACTTTTTGGCATTGAGCTTGAGGCCATGGTTTTGACACCAGGCATCTGTCTCAGCAAGGCCCTTTTGTAGGATGTCCACATCTTTTGGAGTGTTGATTATGGCTCCTAGCTTGTAGTCATCTGCGAACTTAGTTAGCCAAAGACCTTCTGTGTTGGCCTGTACTTCAAAGAAGTAGATAACAACAGGAGAGGACCCAGGACTGAACCCTGTGGTACTCCACTTGTCACTGGTCTGAAGCTGGATTTGGAGTCTGCTACTTTCACAGTGTGGGTTCTGTCAGTGAGCCAGTTACAACTCCATCTTGTGACATAGGGATTTATACATAGTTTAGTGAGTTTATCTATAATTCCAGAGGGGAATGGTGTCAAAAGCCTTGGCGAGATCTAGATAGGCTGTGTGAACCACCTTACCCTCATGTACGGGCTTTGGTGACTGCTTCAAAGAAGTCTATCAGGTTTAGGAGACATGATCTGCCTTTTACAAACCCAAACTGGGTGAGGTCCTGAGTCTGGAGATTACCAGTGTCATTGTTTATAAGTTCCATGATGATACGCCCATAGCCTTGCAGACCAGGCTCTAGGCTAATGGGGCGGTAGTTTCCGGGTCTGTGGTGGCTCCCCCTTTGTGGAGTGGGATAACTGTCGCCTGCGCCATTCAGTGGGCACATAGCCTGAAGTGAGGCTATGATTGAACATGGTACTTAGGTGGGGTGCCAGTTTGTTCTGTAGTTATGTAGAACACAGCCTGGGATGTCGCCAGGTCCCATGGATGCTGTGTTCTTGGCTTTGGATAGTGTGTTTTTTACCTGTGCAGCTGTGATTACAGGAACTTTGCATTCTTCTGGTATAGAGAAGGGCCCTTTAGGGGATGACAGAGGGGTAAAGTTAGCATTGAGCCTATCTGCCAGGATGCTGGCAATATCCGCTGGTTCTGTAAATTTAGTGCCATTGTGCTGTAACCTGTGAGCAGATCTGAGTGTTGCCTCTGAGATTCTTGACATAGCTATGCAGCAATGCTTTGTGGCTGCCTTTAGAGTCAGTGGCGATTTTGTTTTCATAACTAGCTTTGGAGGATTTTATGAGGGATCTCAGTTTCTTACTGAAGCTGACCAGGGAGTTTCTCCAATCATGGGATTTTACTCTTTTTTTGCAACAGTTTCTTTCTTCTGTTGTAGAGTTTGTTTATGGCAGGGGACCACCAGATTGGCTTCCCTTTTTTGGAGGATAGCATCTTGGTTCTGTTAGGAATTGCACGATCCATGTCTTAAGCAGCATGAAGTTGGCTTCGGAGAAATTTTTTACTGTGGTTTCCCTAATGGGGGGTGGGGGGTGTGGATGTCTAGGGTGATTAGCTTATGGTCTTGGATTCCTGACCAAACGAGGAATTGACCTCTGGTGTGGAGCAATCAAGCCGGTTGCCCATGTTGGTAATAACCAGGTCCTAGGATAGGCTGCTGCCCTGTGCATCAAAGTGTGGTGGGAATGCATATGCTGTCAGGGTTTTCCAACTGAAGGATAGGGAGTCCACCTTCCAAGCAAGTGGGTGGTACGCCCTGTGTGCAGAATTTCTTTAGCTGGTGATTGCGGGGATGCAAATAAGTCTATTTCTGGAAGCCCCATTTTCTTGTAATGGTTTTGAAGATGTCCGGATGCAGCATCCATTCGTGGGCATCCGTGGTAGTCCTGCTTAATATGTCTGCTAGAATGCTTTTCCTGGTACAAAATTGCTTTTAACTGAATGTTGTAGCTCAGGGCCACATTCCAGAGGTCCAGTGCCATCCGCAAAGAGGATACGAATGTGTGCCTCCCTGTTTGTTGATGTACCACATAACTGTGGTGTTGTCTGTCCTTATCAATTGACCTTGTTGGAGAAATGGTCTGAATGCCTGCATTGCCAGTTTTACTGCCAGCATTTCCTTTAGATTTATGTGTAGGTGCAGCTGGTCTTGAGTCCATAAGCCTTGTATGCACTTGTCCAGCATGTGTAGGCCCCCAACCGAGGTCTGAGGCGTCCGGTGATGGTTTTTGGCTTGAGTACTGTGGAAGGGCAATCCTGTGTTTGATTGACAAGCCTGAGCCCACCATAGGAATTCTTGCTTCAAGCATGGAATAATTGGAATCTGGGTTTCTAAGCTGTGCTTGTGTTGAGACCATAAATTCCTTAGGTACCACTGTAGTTTTCTCATATGCAGTCTGGCATAAGGAACCAATATTATGCAGGATGCCATGAAGCCCAAGGCTTGCAGTACTTTTCTTGCTGTCAGATGGTTCTGCTTTGTTAATGCCAAGAAGTAGTGAGGTAGCTGCTCCTGTTTTTCTACTGTTAGGAATGCCATTTGCTTTGATGTGTCCAACTCTGCACCCAAAAAGGTTATTCTTTGGATGGTATCAGCCTTGACTTGTTTTTTATTGACTGTGTATCCCAGGGCTTGTAGCAGGTAAATGACCCTTTGTACGTCTTCTGCTAGCTTGTTTTTGTTGTCCGCTTGTATCAGGCAGTCGTCCAGGTAGGGGTAGATTTGGATTCCCTGAAGCCTGCAATGAGCAATTACTGATGCCAGGCATTTCGTGAACACTCTGACGCAGTAGACAAGCCAAAGGGCAATGCTGAGAATTGATAATGCTCTGATCCTGCAAGAAATCTGAGGTATCTTCTGCAATTTGGTCGTATGGGGACGTGCAGGTATGCCTCCTTGAGATCTAGAGTTACCAGCCAAGACTCCTTGCCCAGCATGGGAAGAAGCTGCTGTAGAGTCAGCATTTTGAATTTTGGAACAATGAGGAATGTGTTTAAAGCGGACAGGTGGAGAATAGGTCTCGATTTGCTCTCTTTTCTTGGTACCAGGAAGAGTCTGGAGTAAAATCCCTTTCCTTGCTCCATAGATGGTACCTTTTCCACAGCTCTCATCTTTAATAATTGGGATATTTGTTTTAGAGCTTCTGCCTTTTGATTTGGAGGTAGGTTTGGCATTCCTCTCTTCCCTGGTAGAGTATGGAAGTGAAACCTGTAGCCTTGGTCTATTGTCTGTAAAATCCACTTGTCACTTGTGATGTAATGCCAGTTTATTGAAAATAAGGCTAGCTTCCCACCTAAAGGTGCTTCTAGTTGCTCCCTGGTAGGCGGTGCCAGAGCCAAGTCACTGTGATTGTCCTGTAGTTGTGGCTGTACTTCGCTGGTTGTTACTCTGCCACTGGCGTCCCCTGTAGGCACCCCTGGATTGGTTTCTGCCTCTTGAACGCCTATTCCTGCCCCTCTGAGCTCTGGATGAGTCTGGAAAGGACCAATTCTTGGAGGGCCAATTCCTGCTAAACCTTGGCAGTTGGACCTGTAAGAAATCTTTTACTGTTTGGACAGATTTTGCCTTCTCTTCCATCTTCTTCAGCACCTGTTGTGCAGGAGAGCCAAACAAATTGATCTTATCCATAGGAGCATCTAATAGTTTGGACTTGACATGGTCTGGTAAGGCCTGCTCTTTTAACCATGCATGCCTTCTGATAACTGTGCCAGTCATGGCTGATCTAAAGGAAGCCTCCAGTGCATCATAGCCGCATTTTAAGGAATGGTTACTGACTTGCTGAATGTTATGTACCATTTCCTGAACAGATTTTTTGTCTAATGATTCATCAGAGGACAGTTTTTTGGTTAACTGGTCTAGCATAAATTCTTGATACTGGATCATGTGAAATTGACAGTTCAAGGCCCTAGCTGAAAGAGTAGCAGAAGTGTAAACTTTTTTACCCCATCTAAGGATCTGGATTCCCTTTCTGAGGGGAGGGGGTTCTTAGCAGAAGTAGCTGCTACAGCCTTAGGTCCGTGAGAGATAGTCTCGGGATCTGCAAAAGGAGCCTTATACAAATGGTAATGTGTGTCCGGGACCCTGTAGTATCTATCAGGCTTAGCAGGGGCCGGAGGTAGAGAATCAGGAGCAGTACAAGCATCATTAAATGCATCATCTACAACAGAAAGAACTGGAGGTATGGCTAAAGGCCTATGTTGTGGTAAATGCAGAAAGGTTCTAAGCCTTTTCTGAGTCTGAAAAATCCTGGCCCTGCCACTGAAATTGTTCCCTCATAGCATGCAAGGTTTCCCCAAAGGAAAATTCCTCAGGCGGAGAGGCAGAAGGGATGGACTCTTCAGCATCAGAGTCTTCATAAGGGGAGAAAGGAGCCTCTGAGGGTCAATCATCTGAATCATCAGAGGAATCATCTGTAGAAAGTGGCTGAGGGGGCTCTGCCTCTAGGCCTCTTCTCTGAGGTGTATGAGAGGCCCTGTCTGGTTGAGGTTGGGATCCCCGGATTAAAGAGATGAGATCCTCTGCTAAACTAAGCATTTGAGAACTAGAACTGGGCCTGTGAGAGGGGGTCTTAGCAGGCACAGTCTTAGTAGCTTTAGCTGCTTTAGCCCTGGCAAAGGCCTTAATGGACATGGCTGCAGGTGGCCTAGCAGCTCCACGCAGGTTGAAATATCCAAGGGAATAGTGTCAGATAATTCCTGAGAAACTGCAACAGCAGGTGGGTTTTCTGAAGCCGATTCCACCAGGTTGGAAGAGGCCTCGGTAGAAGGTAAAGCCGCTGAAGGAAGAACCGCTTGCTCGGTTTCAGCCGAAACCGACACTCGCGTTGTTTAACCGGTTTCGGCTCGCCGCGGACCGCGACTGTCGGTCCTTTCCCGCTTTTAGACATTTATGAAGTCGGAGGATCCGACGGCATAATATAAGCAAAATCGGAGCCGAAAAACTCCTCAGCAAATTCAGACCGACGTCTAAGCGTCCGCCGGTTAAAAGAAGCACAGGCTAGACAAGCTGCTACGTCGTGGTCTGGGCCTAAACAGGGTAAGCAGTAAGAGTGGAAATCTTTATGAGGTATTTGTTTCCCACAAGTTAAACAGTTATTCACTTTTTCTGACATCGGCTGAGGCAAGAAAGAGTCCCCAATGGGGTACTTAGCTTTTTAGAAGTCTTCGTAGTAGTATTCGGTAGTAGTAATCTCTGGTTCTGACCGACCGGCACTTGCGAACAGCTTCTGCTTCGGGCGCCACGCGGCAAGAAAGACTGAGGAAAATGGCGTCGGCTGATGCCTTTATACCCGAATAACTGCAGCTATGACGTCGGGTGAAGTGCGACACCAGCCGAGGCCAGACCCAGACTTTGGAATCCGGCCGACCGAAGGGCTGCCTGACGACAGGACAACCCATTTGTAAGGACTGCAGATGCATCCTTGAAGGACATCGGAGTAAAGCTGCAGTTTTTTGAGACTGTCTGCATAGGGCATCTCTTTGAGGCCGGTAATCCTCTTTGTGAGGTTTTTCTGTGGCCCTTCCAGTTGTTGTAGATGTCTTGTGAGGTACATACCAAAAGGGGAATTGTACTCTATAATGGGTCTAATGAGTGACGAGTAGAGGGGAACAATGATCTCTTTTTTCCTGGATGAGAAACCTTTTGTGATGAGGTGTGCCACATAGAAGGATTTCCTGACTACTGTAGCAATGTGATTATCAAAGGAGAGACTACTGTCCACCTGTGTCCCAAGGTCTCTTATCACACTTTCGGTGTTAAGTAGACTACCACCTATGTGGTAGTTCATGGGTACTGAGTTTTTACCAAAAGGAATGACAATGCACTTTTTGGCATTGAGCTTGAGGCCATGGTTTTGACACCAGGCATCTGTCTCAGCAAGGCCCTTTTGTAGGATGTCCACATCTTTTGGAGTGTTGATTATGGCTCCTAGCTTGTAGTCATCTGTGAACTTAGTTAGCCAAAGACCTTCTGTGTTGGCCTGTACTTCAAAGAAGTAGATACCAAACAGGAGAGGACCCAGGACTGAACCCTGTGGTACTCCACTTGTCACTGGTCTGAAGCTGGATTTGGAGTCTGCTACTTTCACAGTGTGGGTTCTGTCAGTGAGCCAGTTGGCAACCCATCTTGTGACATAGGGATTTATACATAGTTTAGTGAGTTTATCTATAATTCCAGAGTGGGGGATGGTGTCAAAAGCCTTGGCGAGATCTAGATAGGCTGTGTGAACCACCTTACCCTCATGTACGGCTTTGGTGACTGCTTCAAAGAAGTCTATCAGGTTTAGGAGACATGATCTGCCTTTTACAAACCCAAACTGGGTGAGGTCCTGAGTCTGGAGATTACCAGTGTCATTGTTTATAAGTTCCATGATGATACGCTCCATAGCCTTGCAGACCAGGCTCGTTAGGCTAATGGGGCGGTAGTTTCCGGGGTCTGTGGTGGCTCCCCCTTTGTGGAGTGGGATAACTGTCGCTGTGCGCCATTCAGTGGGCACATAGCCTGAAGTGAGGCTATGATTGAACATGGTACTTAGGTGGGGTGCCAGTTTGTTCTGTAGTTCATGTAGAACACAGCCTGGGATGTCGTCAGGTCCCATGGATGCTGTGTTCTTGGCTTTGGATAGTGTGTTTTTTACCTGTGCAGCTGTGATTACAGGAACTTTGCATTCTTCTGGTATAGAGAAGGGCCCTTTAGGGGATGACAGAGGGGTAAAGTTAGCATTGAGCCTATCTGCCAGGATGTTGGCAATATCCGTTGGTTCTGTAAATTTAGTGCCATTGTGCTGTAACTCAGAGCAGATCTGAGTGTTGCCTCTGAGATTCTTGACATAGCTATATAATGCTTTGTGGCTGCCTTTAGAGTCAGTGGCGATTTTGTTTTCATAACTAGCTTTGGAGGATTTTATGAGGGATCTCAGTTTCTTACTGAAGCTGACCAGGGAGTTTCTCCAATCATGGGATTTTACTCTTTTTTTGCAACAGTTTCTTTCTTCTGTTGTAGAGTTTGTTTATGGCAGGGGACCACCAGATTGGCTTCCCTTTTTTGGAGGATAGCATCTTGGTTCTGTTAGGGATTGCACGATCCATGCACTCATGTAAGTGCTTATAAAGTGTTTGTGTGTAGGATTCAGCAGTGTACCTCTATTGTTGTCCTTCATGGTGTCGTCGTGAAGAAGTTTGCTGTCTTAAGCAGCATGAAGTTGGCTTTGGAGAAATTTTTTACTGTGGTTTCCCTAATGGGGGGTGGGGGGTGTGGATGTCTAGGGTGATTAGCTTATGGTCGGATCTGACCAACGAGGAATTGACCTCTGGTGTGGAGCACCGGTTGCCCATGTTGGTAATAACCAGGTCTAGGATATTGCTGCCCCTGGTGGGGGTGTGGATAAGTTGATCCATGGCATTGGAATTTATGAATTCTAGAAAACGTTGAGCACAAGAGTTGGTACATGAGTAGTTTTCCCAGTTAATGGTAGGGTAGTTGAAATCGCCCATTATTAGGGTGTTAGGTTGTACCCTAATATTTTCCAGTGTATTAAGAAATGAGGAGTGGGAATCCTGGGACATGGTGGGGGATCTGTAGCAAGCTACAATTTGGATTGCGGTCTTGCCCAGAGTTAGTTGCACTTGGATAGTCTCGGATGCATTATGCTGGACAACTAGCCTGGAGGTGTGGATATCCTTAATGAAAATGGACACACCTCCGCCTTTAGTGTTTCGGTCCAGGTTAGGTGGCCGAAAGGTGTGGTATGAATTATAGCCTGGTAATGCAGGGGTACTCTCTGGAGCCTTGAACCAGGTCTCTGTCACTGCACAGATGTCGAAGTTCTCCATTTTAAGGAGTGCCTCGAGAGAGTGCATTTTGAGGTTTAGACTTCTATCATTGAGTAGCAATACCCTCAGATTCTTCTTGCCTGTACCTGTTAGGGTGGTGAATTTGTCATTTGAACCTTGCCTAAAAAAGGCACTATAGGGGTGGCTAGAGCCTTAGCCAGTATCTGGAATCCCAGGGGCGACAGGTGCAGGCCATCTCTGGCAAAGCATTGTGGCTTGTCGATCATGTCATCCCAGGCAGACAGATACTGGATTCCCCTTAAACTGACACCAGAAGCTTAGCCAATTGTTGAAGTCAATCATTTTGTCCTTGTACTGTGGTATCATTCTGGGTGATGGCAGGATGCTAATCAGGGCTAGGGTCATACCTGCCAGGGCTACAAGATCGGACAGCTCCTCCATGTTGCTTTTCATGTAGTCCAAGGAGGTAGGTCTCAGGTCATTCACACCAACATGGACAATGACAGAGTCATATTTGTACTTGTTGTGGAGTGACCTGAGTGCATGCGTTATGTAGCGGATCCTGGCACCCGACAGGCAGCTGACAGTAACTTTCTCCTTGTTTAGCCTGGTGAGTGGAACATCAGTGTGCCTGACTATAGAGTCACCTATGACTAGAGTGTTGGGTATGTTGTTATGCCTTATGGGCTATGTTTGAGTGGCACACTGAGTTTGTGGGCTATGTGTCATTTAGGCTGTGTTGGGTTTAATGCAGCTTAACCAAAATAAACTACTACATACAGCCCACATTTCTTACAATGTTGGATACACAATCCACAAGGGATGCTTTTTTGGCTCATGCATGGCATCCTTGTACCCGGGTCCAGGGTAGAAGGGTGTGTGCATGTCACAAACTCCAGTACTCAAACCAGATCTCACCTACAAGAAGACACTTAAGGAGCTTGCTTACAAAAGACTCTCCTGTAACTCTGGCAGCAGCAAGAGAGGCAAAAAAGGGGGAACAGAGATAAGGAGAAAGCATCTAGTAATAACAACCCTTTTAGAAGATCGACTGGCATGGTGAGCACTCATATCAGTTATATCTTAGCATTCCTCAAGAATGGGTGCAATGTTTGGATAAAATCCAGTAATTACCCATGTTGGCAGGACAAACTCAAAAGGAAGCAAGTAAGATTCAAAAGAAAACACCTAGCAGCACTGCCCTTACAAAGGGTGCTCTACTGTAGTGGAAACAAACTAACATTAAATACTGACAACCAAAAGGATCTAGGAGACAGACTTGCAGTGGACATACCTATGAAACAAGTACTACAGGCTGATGACCTCTAATAGAATACCTTTTCACAACAGTCAAAGGCCGGAGGCCACTTATTGAAAGAACACCAAGTAAAGAGCAATTCCCCTGAGTAATGTCTGCTTGGTCACTGCAACACTTCTTTATACAGGCAAAGTACACAAACAACTGATCTAATTCATGCATCCTCTGACAACATAAGTCACAGCTGGGAGTGAATTTCATGACTATGAAGGATATGCTTTCCTCAGTACAGTACACCTACAGAAAGAGAGGAAAGCAAAAAGATTAGTTAAGCAAACAAGTGTTATAGGTTCATAGGTGTTTACTAGGCTAACAACCACAAGGGCCTTTTTACGCCTAGCCATGCATCCCAAATCTCTGACGAGTTCTGATACCCTTGATAAGTGTAAGCATGGGCCTGGGAGATGAACCATTTACAGATTACCTATTTGCATCAGAGACACAGGTGCCAAACCAGGGATGAATTTCTGGCTTCTCATCCAATTGTCCAAGTTGCACTTGAATTGGATTAGGAAGGACCTCTGCTTCACATGGATGGGAAGCCTGTTCCATAGACGAAGTAGTCTCTGGGATACACACCTCTCTCTCCAGTAGATCCGATTTATATCACAGGCAAGGTTTAAGTCTTTCGAACAGGTAATTCTGGTACTGTTTGTTTTGTGGATATGCAGGTGGTCCATCAGACTGGGGTGTGACAACACCCTGTAAGCCAGGTATAGATCTCCCCTCAAAAGCCTGTATGAGACAGAATACAGGGATAAGGCCTTGAGGCAGTCTGCACAGAACATATCACTTATGCCCTGTATTCTTTTAGTGAAGAACCTCTGTGGACGTTCCAGTTGTTGGATATGCCTGGTTAGGTACATACCAAAGGGGGCACTGCACTCAGTGATAGGTCTGATGAATGCCGAATGCAGTGGGACAATGACTTCCTTGGACTTCGATGATATGCCTTTGTTTATAAGTTGTGCAACATAGAATGATTTCCTCACCACTGTAGACACGTGATGATCAAAGTCTAGATTACCATGTGTGTGTGTACCTAAGTAGTCCCTGACTACTGGGTCAACTCTAAGCGGTGTGTTGTCAATATGATAGTTACCAGGGATGGATGACTTCCCAAATGATACTGTTATGTATTTCTTGGTATTCAGTTTTAGTCCATGACGCTGACACCAGTTCTTTGTCTGTGTCAGCCCCTCCTGGAAAACAGTTGCGTCGGTGTGAGATTCAATGACCGCTCCTAATCTGCAATCATCTGCAAATTTAGTCAGCCAGAGACCACTGACATTGGCCTTGACTTCTGAGAAGAAAATGCCAAAAAGGAACGGTCCAGGGACTCCACTTGTGACTGGCCTCTACGTAGAGGTGGACTCCCAAGTCTAACTTCCTGGCTCCTGTCTGTGAGCCAGTTGGTTATCCACTGGGCGACATACGGGTTTGTACCTAACCTCTCGAGTTTGTCAACAATGCTCGAGTGGGGTATTGTGTCAAATGCCATGACCAGGTCAAGGTAGGCAGTGTGAACCATTTTGCCCTCATCCATTGCTTTAGTGACCTTCTCAAAGAAGTCCACCAGGTTAAGTAGGAATGAACTGCCCTTTATGAAACCAAACTGGGCTGGGTCCAGTGTCTGAAGATTTACTACATCTCTACTGAACATATCCATGATAATTCTTTCCATGGCTTTACATATAAGACTAGTGAGACTTATCAGTCTGTAGATGGCCCACCCTTTGTGCAGAGGGATGGCTGTTGCCTTTCTCCATTCATAAGGCATGAAGCCTGTTTGGAGGCTACGGTTAAGTAGCAATTCCAGAGGCCCTGATACGGAAAAAATAAAAACTAGGCATCAAAGAGACCAGGTATTTCAGGAAAATGAAATAAAAACTCTTTACATGAGACCCTTTGAAACTCCAAAACTTGCTGTTTCAAAGTAACAGTAGACACTGTATGTTCATGTAAACAAACTTCAAATTAATTTGAACTAGCTTATTCGAGGAATGGAGAAAAAATACAAATAATGAAGATCATTTCCTGAGGGGAAGAGTGGTTCTTCACTGGGACCTAAGATCAAGAACGTTCTTCAAAAATGGTTTGGAAGTTTTATATAGAACTTAATTTCAGCTTTCCAGCAGTGAAGGAACTAAGGTTGGTCATGAAGATGCCTGAGGCCAGTGTGTTACAAGGAGAAATATTGTTGAAGTAATTACATTGCTCAAAAACACACACAGATTAGCAAACTATGAAGAAAATCTTTGGGCCAAAGGGGAGAACATTTTGCTTGACCTTATAAATGACCTTAATGAACAAGTTTTCTGGTGGATTTCACAACTTCCAAAATTTCTTTTGGCAAGTCCTCATATTCATCTCACAACAGTTTTCAACTTTGATTTAGTCACAAGGTTTGTTTCAAGAACCTGCAGCAAAGCTATAGTAATAATGATCCTCTGTAAAGGAGATTCTCCATCCAACTCTGACAGTTATAGGTCCACAACAATATATAAGGCCAATGGGTGAATACTATCTGAATCACACTCACAGACACAGGCAACATTAGTGACTTTGACCCAAACTGGTTTGGTTTTGTGAAGGCTAGAGAACCTGCCTCCTGAACATGGCAAGTGTCAATAAAACAGTCGCACAGGCAGTGAACAATGGCCTCTCAGTGCATTTTTCCCTCTCCTTTCTTCTTGTTCAGTTTTAAGAAATGTAGGTACTGCAATGTAAAGAGAGGACCCTGGTGAAAAGAGCATGAATATAACAAAAATTGATGTGCTTTTTCTTACTTTTACATAGGGGAATGACTGGATTAAGGCCCTTGCCTTGATTTAATAGCAAGTTTTATGGGGAAGCAAATAAAAAACTCTGAATACAATGAAAAGTTTCCCTCTGGCACATAAATGTTCACATGCAATGTGTGTAGTGGAAGGCAACTGTATATCTGGCTCTCATGTTTCTATGGAGATAATCTGATAAGGTGGCAATAAAAACAGTATACTTCTTTCTTTCAGTGGCTAGGATATCATGTTTTCCGAAAGCATTCAAGTTATTTTCTACATCTGGGAGAGGAATAAAGACAAGACAAAAAAGCACTTACTGGATGTAGAAGCACAGGCTGCGTCTTAGCATGGATAATGTTCATTATCGGTTAATTCAAGCCTGGGAATGTGGCTGTCAATCTGGGAAAATTGTTTCTTTTAGGAGGGCTGAACTTCATTATTTGAAGATGTAGATAAGCTTGGTGTGTTAGTATTAAGTTAACAGGTTTTGGAGGAATTCTGCGGGTGTGTTTGTTTTTTTCATTTGAGGGTTTTCATTAAAACAAATAGTTTAGTAAGATGTGACATAGGTTCAAATGGATATGACAAGAAACAACTGCATAAAAGATCAACCTTCCGAATATTAACATATGCATGTAACACTAAAGATGAAATTAGTCATTTAAAAATAACTGTTATATGTAACAAGTGGGAATAACTTTTTATCGTATTGACACTTTCCATATTATCTTTAAATGTGAATGGTCCCCAGATATATATACAAAAAAGTGGCAAAGTATATTTAAAAAATACAGAATGCAAACAGCTATGCTACAGGAGACACATTTGGAAAGAACTAAGCATGCAAATTTGATAAAGAAAGGATTTTGGGATGGTTACTCAGGGGAATATATGGGACAAAGAAAAAGGGGAGTACTTATATTAATTGCAAGAGGAGCTCCAATAGTGACAGAAGAGGGGGAAAAAGACAATAACGGTAGATTTGTAGTACTAAGGGGTTACTAGTTAGGGAGGAGCACTACACTGGCATGTATATAAATCCCACATAAAACTGCTGCAATGGAGCTTAAGAAAATTCTGGGACAAATAATCAGTTTTCAGCAGGGAATATTACTTATAGGTGGGGACTGGAATTTGATTTGTGACAATGAGGATGTATATGGGCACCCAGAAGGAAAAATATAACAAAAGAGGGTAGAATTTTGAAGAAATTTATGAAAATATTTTGTATTAGTAATATTTTGTAGTAGGAGTTTAGAGAGAATTTACGTATTATTCCCCAAGTTACAAAAATTGAGCTAGGCTAGACAGAAATTATATTTCACAGAAACGTGCATTTAATTGAAACTTTTGATATGCATTCAATAACTATTTCAGATCACTCAGGAATAACTAAAATAAAAGTGCAGGGTATTGAGACAAAAATGAGACACTGGTGTTTCCTGGCCTATCTGTTAAAAAGAGAGGAATTTATGGAATGGGTAGTGGAAATTAGTCAGGCATTATTAGAAAAGATAGAAATTTCTTCTGAAAATACAGCTAGGGCGTGGGATAACAGAGTGGAGTTTAAAATAGGGTGAAATGTGATATGGTTAAGAAGTAACAAGAATTATTTAGAGGGATTGAAACAGGTTGAAGTGCTGCAGTATAGGGGGAACTTGACAAATCAAGAAGAGGTGCAACTGCAGAGTGCTAAAGAGAAAATAAGGGACTACCTCAATAATAGGCACGAATTTAGAAATATTGCTGTTAAACAACTATTTTTGATAAATCCACAAAACAGCAGCGCAGGAAACAGAAAGTAGAAGGGGTTGTTGCCAAGCTTAGGGAGCCTATAACAAGGAAAATAACCAGAGATTCTCTACAGGCATTAGAAATATTTTGGAAATTCTATGAAAATCTCTATAAAAGAAATGTGCAAATCAAGAAAAAGTACAAATAAAAATGTTTATGGAAGAACTAAACATGCCAAGGTTAGAAGTATATGAGGCTCAATTGCTAACAGAATAGGAGGAGATGAGATAAAAATGGTAATGTATAACTACTCTACAGGAATGTTTCCAGGAATGGATGGTATTTCTGTGGAAGTTTGGAAGTTACTTGGGAAGAAAATGATTTTATTTAACAGCATTTTAAAAGAAGGAGCAGCACCAACATTCTGGAAGAAGAGAGTGATGGCTGCAATACCTAAAGATGGTAAATATCCATCAGATCCAGTTTCATACAGGTCCGTTTCAATTGTAAATTATGACTATAAAATGTTTAAGTCTATAATGGCTAAAAGAATGGCAAAGGTGATGCCAAAATTGATAGATACGGCTGAATGTGGTTTTGTGGAAGGGAGGCAAACACTTGACAACATTAACATAACAATGATGATCCAGAGGGAAGCAGAATGTAATAAAATACCACTGTTTGTTGGTGGATCTTGATGTACAGAAAATATTTGACAGAGTAAGCTGGAATTTTGTGAATAGAGCAATGGAAGCAGTTGCATTCCCTGATAAAATTAAAAGTTTGATAAGGAAGACATATACAGAATCAGAGGTGAAAATTACAGTTGGGGGGGGGGTTGCTCTGATAAGTTCTGTTTGAGCAGAGGAAACAGGCAGAGTTCTCTTTCCCCTTTGACATTTGCATTACATTTAGAACTACTGGCAAAGAAAATAAAGACCTCAAAACTTCAAAGATATAATTATGTGGTAGTCAAGAAAAGCTGACTTTATTTGCAGATGATATTATTTTATACCTGATAAAATCAGAAAAGGACATTTCATTGTTATGGAACATTTTGAGAAAAATTCAGGTCTTTTAAGGATATCAAAATTAAAGAAGATAAAACAAATGAAACATCTGTAAACTAAGTGCCCCCACTCATGCTGGTTCAGCAAAACACATATTTGTGGTGACATGATAAAATGAAGTACTTGGGAATATGGATTAAAAAGGATTCTGTAACAGCAGCTAAGGATTATAAGAAGGGAATTAACAAAAGATAATACAAGAACTGAGAAACTGGAAGCTCTGTTTAATGGATATGGATAGCAAGATACAAATCAGTAAAAATGCTTTAGCCCCTTTAGTTTATACAGAGGTCAAGCACATTTTTATCAATCAGAGAAGATGTGGATAGCAATAAAGAGTTGAAGGATTTTATCCGTGAGGGAAGGTGGGCAAGAGTTAAGTGGGACAAATTGATCCTTCCAATGGAACAAGGTGGTTTTGGATTACTTGATTTGAAGGGGTATTTAAAAACTACACAGTTAAGTCTCCTATATATAGCACAAGCAGAAAGCTATAATTCAAAGTGGAAAGAGATGATGATGAAACAGGGGAAAAACTCAAGAAACAAGGAGAGACTGGGATTTTGGATGCAGACCCTTAAGGAGAATAACAATAACCATACAGAATACTACATTCACAAAGTAGCAGAAAGTACTCTAAGAACTAAATCAAAATGTGGGTGAAAAAGGAGATTCTGTCAATAGGGATGACTGCAATTAGGGATACAGAGAATAAGCAAAAGAGACTGGAATTTACTGAAGAAAACTGGCAAAGGAACCACGGTACTGGGAGCAAGTAATTAGAAACAGAAAAGTAAAAGAATGGGAAGAGGCCAAGAATTCATTTGGACTGCAGACTAGAGATTGCCTTCCCTATCAAGGGCTGATGTCACAGTATAGGCAGAGAGAAAGAAATAGGGGGATTCAGAATGAAAGCAGAGCACTGGTAGAGTTTTTAGTGGAATCTGCAGCAGAAGCTGCTGTTAAAAAAGGGATAATTAGTAGGGCATATAAAATACTGCATGATAATTACAGGAATCAGTGGGAGGAGATTAGAAAGGATTGGGAAGAGAGATTGGATATACAATTCATAAACAAACAATGGGGAATGTATGGTTCCCAAACATGTAACAAAGTCTAGAAGATTTAGGATATGTACTTGGAAGTGGTTGCATATCTATTTTTATACCCCAAGCAGATTCCAAATAACTTTTACTTGGGTAGATTGTAAATTCTGGAGGTGAGATGATGAAGAAGGAGGTAACTGGGAATATATTACGTTGGCAGACTTTAAAATTTCCCTGCAGACTACTCTAACCAAAATACTGGGTGAGCAAATTAGAGTACCTAAGGAAATTATATTTTAGCTATGATACAGAATCAGAATTGCCTAGACATAGTAAAGCCTTGCTGAGTTTAATTCTGGTGGCTGCCAAAAAAAAAAACAATTACTAGAAAATGGAAATCAAAGCCTAAATCAACTGTACTAAACATACAGAATATAGTAAGAGAGAGAAAAAAGTGGGATCTTTAGGAAAGAATAGGAGCAAATTACATAGAAAAAATGGGACTGGGACTTGTGGGAACAATATATGCAGAATAATGTTTTGGAAGAGGAATGAGGCTTAAGGGAAGGTTGCAACTGAAGATATGTAAATACGTTTTATTTTCATTTATATAAATGTACGATTGTCTATGTCATAAGTGATAATTTACTAAAAATGTTTGTTGTTTAAAAAAAAAGCAATACTCTTCTAGAAATTGACAGCACATAAGAGACCTCGGCACAAATGTGAATAAGTTACTCTCATCTGACCACCAAATTTTCACAGTAATTAGAAAATCTATCTGGCTCAGCTGGTATCAAAAGGAATTTCCCTCAACCCAAGGATGTCATTACTCCGCTGGACTCCTCCTTTACCAGACCCATTACTGAATACAGTGCCCTTTTCAGTAAGTAAGTAACAAAGCACATTGTCCAATTACAAGGACCACGGAGATTTCTAAGTAAGAAAATCAAGTCTTGAAACCTCCAGCTATCCTGAAATAAGAGCTTGACTATGATTATCCTACCAGCTCCTTCAAAGTGATCTATTTCTAGACTACAGTGCCATAAAGGAGCCGGCTCTATTTGAATTTCTATACATTAGCAACAGCAGTGAAATATCCAACAACCATACAAAAAATCTTAACCTAGTCAGCAAGTTACCAAACTCACTCCATCTATGAAACTCCATCTACATACAAAGCAGAGCCCTACTACGGCTACCATCAAAGCAAACACAGGAGAATGGACAGGTAAACTGGATTTAATCCAGGGATTACTGGTTACGTCACTCCTCGAAAAATGAGGTAAACATTACAATTAGTGTTTTTCTTAAAGACATTAGTTGTAATGTTTTTTAAAACAAAGCGTCTCTCCCTATGGGTGTTTAAGGGTTAGGCTTGTTATGATTTCTGTGATTGTTTGCCTAGTAACTTCCTGTGTTTCTAAGTCTAGAGAATGAAACAGACAAGTCCTCAGATGGAGATAATCAACCTTCCATAACACCAGAGTTCTCACTACTCGGAGATGTAATAAATATTTGATCACCTTAACAGCTGGTGTGAGAAATACACCCCCTCAGTAAGTAGACTGCTAGGATCAAGTCCAACACCCCCACAGTAAGTAGACTGCTGGGATCTACAAAAACCCCACAGTAAAGAGACTAATGGGATCTCTTCTTCTGTGATGTCTAGGTGAGCTGCTTTCTCTTTTAAGCTCCCATGGTCAGAAGAGTAACCACCCTCTGCCACTGCAGACCATGACATCATTCACCTGACTAGCACAGTGAACCCAGCCACTTACTTCCACAAGCCTGTCCCTCTTTACTAAGAAGGCGCACTATGGTGCAGCAGTAAAAATGTATAAGGATACACAATTCCACAACTTAGAGAGATCTACAAAAAAGCAGCTGCTGAGTGGACTGAGCATACACACACAAAGGAATGGCAAAAGGGTAAAAAGAACCCTCTGAGAAGGAATCTCTCACTGGCATCTATGCATCTGATATATGCAGTCCTCTGCAGTAAGCACACTGCTGGGAAGAATCCCAAGCAGCACAACAAAGTTTGTGAGGAGGTCAAAACTCAAAAACAGAAATCTAACGTATTGAAGTGGCAGATTTGTTTTAGGAAATCATATATTTTTATAAAAGTAGACATTAAATACCACTTGCTAACAAGACATTTCAATACATTAAAAATGTATATGCCAAATGGTTCACAGGTTTAAAGAAGCCTGTAGCTAAGTAGCCACCGGGAAGCTTAGCCATGTCACCCAACAAATTAATTACCCCTAAAAAGTAAACTATTACTACATATCCCAGGTGTAAATTTACAATCTGCCATCTGTCAAGTTTGGTTTTGAAGAAAGCAATGGAACTGTTTTGCCTGATGTGTAAGGGGAGTGAAGCAAGGGATACAGTGGCTTAGTCATCCATTATGCCAGTAGGTGTCTTAACATGGTGGTGGAAGTTTAAATCTTTGGAGCAGTGTTTCGCCGCACTGCTGGTTTGGTGGAGTTAGAGGAAACCAAGGATAGAGGTTAGGTTACTCACAGCACAAAAAAGTTAAGCACAGATTCCCATGGAACACTACATAAAACAGAAAGTACAGTTGTGTACACTTACCATAAATGTAGATGTTCGAGTGTATTCACTGTTGCAGTCATCACACTTGGGTTATACTGCCAGGGCTAGCCCTCAATCGGCCCGAGTACCAGAGGTTTAGTATTTCTGCGTTGGTTGCTGTCACTCCAGGACTGACATCAGGTCGTCAGTAGTATAAAAACAGGCAGCCGGCGCCATTACATCAGTTTTTCTTGCCCCAAATGTCAGGAGCCCCCAAATAGGGAGCTAGGTTATGGTGGAATACCACCACCAGTAGGAAGTAAACACCAATAGCCCTGTAGAGAGAGAGAGAGAGAGAGAGAGAGACACAAGGGGGCTGGAGGGTGGGAAACCAGGACTGCAACAGTGAATACACTCGAACATCTACATTTATGTTAAGTGTACACAACTGTACTATGTTCTTCATGTTTCACTGTTGAAGTCATCGCACTTGGGTTGATTCCCAAAGCTGAAGAACGGGTGGAGGAAGTCAAGAAGAGTTGGGGCTGGCTAGTATGCCCTGCAGGACTGCGGTTTGGCTTTGGATTTGGAAAAGATAGGCAGGTGGTAATGCTTGGTGAAGGTATGAACAGAACTCCATGCTGCAGTTAGGGACCCCTCTGAGAAAGGCTGCAGAGGTTGAAGTTGCCCTAGTGGAATGTGTTCTCCCCCCCCCCCCCGTGGGGTTGGTTTCCTGTAGTGTTTGTAACAGAAATGGATACAGTGTGCTATCCATTTGGAAATGGTTTGTTTTGATATTGCCTTGGCCTCTGCCCCTGTTACAAAGCTGAATAGTAACTGGTCAGATTTCCTAAAGGCAAATGCAAAAGACAAGAACAACTGAAATCCAAAAACGTACCACGGAGCCCTTGTACCAGCAACAACAAGTAGTAGTCTTAATTTATTTATCACAACGTTGCCACAAAGGTGCAGCTTCCTCAGAGAAAACAAATTAACAATGAGGTAAAGTGCACGCCCTTTTATACAAAGCAAGGAAATGACAACATGGTAAGGTGAAACTCATTGTAGTAATTGGTAAACAAGTAAAGTTCACAAGAACAACTTGTTCCTCAAAGAGAAAATGCAAACATTCATTCATGTTAGTAATAAGCATTTCAAAGTGTGGAATGTTACCAAAGAAATAAACATAAAATTTAAAATGACATATTTAAAATTCTTAAAATATGTGAAAGAAATCATAACGTTAAAGTAAAAATTCAACATAAAAAGTCATTCAAATAGCAACTCATAAAAAAGTAAGTATAATATGCAGTAATGGATTAAATCTTAGTAAAAAAATAAGGGTAATCCATTATAAGTATGAACCATAATGAGCAACTTCATTATGGTTCATACTTATAATGGATTACCCTTATTTTTTTACTAAGATTTAATCCATTACTGCATATTATACGTACTTTTTTATGAGTTGCTATTTGAATGACTTTTTATGTTGAATTTTTACTTTAACGTTATGATTTCTTTCACATATTTTAAGAATTTTAAATATGTCATTTTAAATTTTATGTTTATTTCTTTGGTAACATTCCACACTTTGAAATGCTTATTACTAACATGAATGAATGTTTGCATTTTCTCTTTGAGGAACAAGTTGTTCTTGTGAAGGCTTCTACTTGTTTACCAATTACTACAATGAGTTTCACCTTACCATGTTGTCATTTCCTGCTTTGGTATAAAGGGGCGTGCACTTTTACCTCATTGTTAATTTGTTTTCTCTGAGGAAGCTGCACCTTTGTGCGGCAAAAACGTTTGTGATAAATAAATTCGTTAAGACTACCTACTTGTTGTTGCTGGTACAAGGGCTCCGTGGTACGTTTTTGGATTTCAGATTTCCTAAAGGGCTTAGTCCTATCCAGGTAGCATCTGAGCTGTCTGTGCACATCTAAAGACTGCAGGATCCTTTCCCCCTTATTTTGTGGTTTAGGGAAAAAGGTGGGCAAATGAATAGATTAACTGAGAGCCACACTGGACACCACTTTAGGCATGAAAGTTGTGTTATTCCTGAAGGAAACCCTGTCAGCATGAAAAATGATGAAAGGTTCCACAGCCATAAGTGCTTGTAGCTCAGACACTCTTCTAGCTGAAGTGATGGCCAGAAGCAAGGCGGTTTTCCAAGAGAGAAATTTTAACTCTGCTGAAGCTGCAGGCTCAAAGGGGGGGGGGGTAGCATGAGCTTTTCCAACACAAAGTTAAGCTCCCAAGCAGGGGTAGGGGCTCTTGTTAGTGACCTTAAGTTGTTAGCTCCTCTAAGGAACTGCTTGATGAGAAGGTGTGAAAAGAGAGGTGGCTCAGTGCTGTAATGTGGAGAGATGGCAGGGGCACGGATTTTAATGGAAGAGAAGGATAGGCCCCTGTGGTGCAGGTCTGCTAGGTAATCCAGGATGAGAGGTAAGGAGGGCTGTGCTGGGTCAGCTCCTTTAGTCTGGATCCAGGAACGATACCTTTCCACTTGTCAGCATAGGATTTTCTAGTGTTGGGTCGTCTGGCTTCACGTATAACGTCCAGGACCTGCTTGCTTAGGCTGGCCATTGCAGGAGAAGTCAAGGAATAAGCCAGGCTGCCAGGTTCAGGGTCTGCAATTGTGAATGCAAGAACGCTCCTTCCTGCTGCATCAGGAGAGTTGGAATCTGAGGGAGGTACCATGGAGGCAATGGCGACAGTCTGCGCAGTAGTGAGTACCATTGTTGGCATGGCCAGTCTGGGGCAATCAAGATTGCCTTTGGTCTTTCCTCCCTTATTATGAGTAATACTCTTCTAAGAAGAGGTAGGGGGAAATGCATAGACTGAGAGGTTTACCCATTGGAAGGATAAGGCATCCACTTTCCAGGCCTTGCTGTGAGGATACCCTAGTGCAGAACTTGCTGAGCTGGTGGTTGTAGGGGGAGGCAAATAGGTCCACCTTCGGGGTACCCCAATTCTGGGTCACAAGACTGAAAGTGTTGTGGTTTAACTGCCACTTGTGTGGGTCTAGAAAATTTCTGCTTAAGTTGTCTGCCAGAGAGTTTTGGTTGCTTGGCAGGAATTGAGCTAGCAGGCTGAGGCCGTGTTCCAAAGGGTCATGGCTAGCCTGCAGAGTGGGTAAGAGTGGGATCCCCCTGCTTGCTGAAGTACCACATCACTGTGGTGTGGTCGGTTTTGATTAGTAGAGGCCCCGGAGAGAGTAGGGATATGAAAGCTGTCAGAGCGTGCTAAACAGCTAGCATCTCTTTTTGGTTGATGTCCAGATGAATTTGATTTGGGCTCCAGTGGCCTGGAATGCACTTGTCATCCAGGTGTGCACCCCAGACATAGTCTGATGCATCTGTGGTTAGGGTCTGGGCGGCGTGGAGTTGTGAAAAGGGAAGTCCCTTGTTGGGGTTGCATGCTGCTGCCCACCAAAGAAGAATTTCCAGGTCCTGAGAACACCAAAGGCTTTTTAAGTACCACTGAAGTTTCTTCGTATACAGTCTGGCATATGGAATTAGTATAATGCAGGAGGCCATGAACCCTAGAGCTTGCAGGATTTTCCTAGCAAATAACTGGGTTCTGGTGGCCAGTTGAGAGAAGTAGCCTGTCAGATAGGCTTGTTTTTCTGGAGTAAGGAATGCCATCTGGGATGCTGTGTCCAGGCTTGCTCCCAGAAATACAATTTTTTAACTGGGGACTAGTTTGGATTTCATTTCGTTTATAGTGTACCCCAGTGAGATTAATAGGTCCTTTACAAATGTCAGGTGCTGCAACAGCTTTTCCTGAGTGTCTGCCTGAATCAGGCAGTCATCCACGTAGGGATAAATTTGAATATTTCTTTGTCTGCAAAAAACAATTGCTGGAGCCAGGCATTTTGTGAAAACTCTGGGAGCAGTGGATAAGCCACAGGGAAGTGCAGAGAACTGATAATGCATAGATCCTGCCCTGAAACACAGATATTTCCTGCAAGAGTCTCTGATTGGGATGTGCAGATAGGCCTCTTTTAGGTCTCAGGTGGCTAACCAGCCATCTTTGAACAGCACAGGGAGAAGCTGCTGTAGGGTGAGCATTTTGAATTTTGGTACCACCAGGAAGGTGATTAGATTGGACAGATCTAAGATTGAGTGCCATGTGCCCTCTTTTCTGGGTACCAGGAAAAGTCTGGAATAGAAACCCTGGCCTATCTGTTCTGCAGTAACAGGCTCATGGAGAGCAGGGAATGAACTTGGTTTTGTGCCTCTGCTCACTGGTTTGGAGGAAGATTTGGGAATCTTTTGGGGGTTGGCAATGTGTGGAAATAAAATTTGTACCCCTGGGACACTATGTTGAGGACTCATCAATCGCTGGTGATGGAGGCCCAGTTTTTTTAATGGGAGGCAGGTTTTCCTCCTAGGGACACAGGCAGATAGGCAGAGGTGGAGTTGAGAACTCATTGTTAATTCTTTCCATAAGGCGGTGGCTTAGCACTCCCTGTTTTAGAAGTGGAGGTACTCCATCGCTTAGATCTCTGCATACTCTGAGACTGCTGTCTGGGGGGGGGGTCTGCTTCCCCTAGGTCTACTCTGAGGTGGCCTTGAGGGGGCCGGAAAGGACCAATGTTTTGAGGGGTAATGCCTACTGAATCTTAGAGGCTGGACTTGCAAAAAGTCTTTGTCTGCATAGACTTAGCTTTTTCTTCCATCTTTTTTAAAACCTCTTCTGCTTTGGTGCCAAACAGATTGTCTTTGTTCAGTGGTGCGTCCAATAATTTTTATTTGACATGGTCTGGAAAGGTCTGTTCCTTAAGCCAAGCATGCCTTCTAAGCACAGAACCTGTGACTGCTGCCCTGCAGGATGCTTCTACAGCGTCAAACCTACACTGCAGGGTATGCTTACTAACTTGGCTTGCAGAATGCATAAGCTCCTGTAGTTCTTTATTTTCTGCACAGTCAGGGAAGGTAGATAATTTTGGTTTAATAAGTCCCATAGTATGTTGCTGGTATTTCAGCATGTGGAACTGACAACTTAATGCTCTAGTGGCAAGAGTTGCAGAGGTGTATACTTTTTTACTCCGTCTAAAGCTCGGGAATCCCTGTCCAAAGAGGTGGGATTCTTAGCTGTGGTTGCTTTTATTCCTTTAGGTCCTTGGGAGATGATCTCTGGGTCAGCAGTAGGACTTTTGAACAGAAATTTGTGAGAGTCAGGGACTCTGTCAGGTTTCCTGGGAGCAGGAGGTAGAGTATCAGGAGTTAGACTGGACTCCATAAAAACATCATCCACAACATCCAAACCAGGAAGAATAGCTAAGAGTCTGTGCTGTGGTAAATCTAAAAATTCCCTGAGTATCTATTTGGACTGAGGATAATCCTGGTATTCCCAATGGAAATGCTCTCTCAAGGTAGTGAAATGGCGACTAGCTTAATGGAAGTGGCATTGGCAGTTTTGGACCTGTGCGGTCTGTCTCTATCTTTATCCTTATGTTTTTTTCAGAAGATTGGTAGTTGGATGGCTTACCGAAGCCATTTTGGAATACAGAAATCTAGAGCGAAAGTATTTAGCTATGATAAGGGCCCAATGACGTATAGTTCTGGTGTTGAACAAAGCACAAAACCGAGAGCGAGAAATGTCGTGGTCTGGGCCTAAACAGGTGACGCAGTAAGAATGGAAATCTCGGTGTGGTATTTGCTTTCTACAGGCGAGACAATTGTTAACTTTTTCTGACATCGGTTAGAGCAAGAAAAAAGGATCCCCAATGGGGTACGTAGCTTTAGAAGACTTCAATTTCAATTTCGGAAATGAAAACTCAGGTAGCGGCCGACTGGCACTCATGCGAACTGCTTCTGCTTTGGGCTCCTCGGCAAGAAAGACTGATGTAATGGTGTCGGCTGCCTGTTTTTATACCATTGGCGACTTGATGTCAGTCCTGGAGCGACAGCAAACGACACAGAAATACTAAGCCTCTGGTATTCGGGCCGACTGAGGGCTACCCCTGGCAGGATAACCCAAGTGTGACGACTGCAACAGTGAAACATCATAAACATAGACAGTTTTAAATCTTACAGAATATTCTATATTACCTAAACCACTCTCCCTCCTCTTTAGGAACCTCTAGGATCTTTCAGGTTTGGTTTAAATGCTTTGTGAAGTAAATGCTAATAAGGGAGGAATAAGGTGAGAAGATAACATTTTTGGATCTAGAAAAGATTACTCCAAATAATAAGTCAGGCTAGTGGTGGGCGGCACAGTGGTGCAGTGGTTAACATTGTCGCCTCACAGCAAGAGGTTCTCCGGTTCGATTCTCGACTGGGGTGCCTTCTGTGTGGAGTTTGCATGTTCTCCATGTGTTCGCGTGGGTTTCCTCCCACATTCCAAAGACATGCATCTGGAGCATTTCTCCCCGGGCCTCCGCTGAAAACAGGCTCTGTGGAACCTAGTCGGACATTCCCGGTCAACAAATGTTAAATAAATAAATAAATAAAGCTTCCTAATAAAATCAGAAACACTGTGGTCAGTAGAGAGTTCATTATCTACAAGGACATCCAGAGGTCCCAACTAAATGAGTCAGTCTTGGGGGGGGTGCCATTTATATGGTAAGGGAGGTATTTTTTCCAGAGGTGCCCGTGCTGCATTTCTTAACATTCAGTGTGTGTCCATGACTGGTCATACCAGTCATTAGTTAGGTTATAACCTTTCTTGAGAACCTGAGAGTCCATGTTAGACTGACAACTGCATCCGATGACAAACTTAGTTAACCACATCCTCCTGGCGATGCCAAAGACTAAGGAATCCTGGACAAAGCCTTGTTGAGACATCATTAGTTGCATTCCTTTGTTGCAGCAAGGTACCTCCAACCATAACAGTGTACATCTTATTGGTGAGAAAGTTCGCTATTCAGTAGACTGCACAGAGGTTTAATGCTCATCACAGGGAGTCTATCAATTATACCAGCATCAAGGACGGGATTGTAGCCTTCTGCCAAATCAAGGAAAATGGTGTTCATGGACTGCCCTTCATCCAGGCATTTAGAAATATTTCAATGAAGTTTACTAGGTTAAAAGTATCATCGTTGATTAATGTGGCAGCGAATCGTTTCATGACCTTACAGATGCTGCTGTTAAAGCTAACAGGCATATAATTACCAAGGTCAGTAAATGGGCCATCTTTTGTGAAAAGGTACTATAAGACCAATTACTCACTCAGATGAGACATAACTAGTGGACAGACTTACGTTTAATAGGTTGAGGATAGGTCAGGCAAGGTGCTGCATGACAAACGATAGAAGATAGAGGAATAATGTCAGGATCCATACAGCTACTGTTCGTGGCCGTGGAGAAGGCAGACAAGACCTGGATAAAACAGTTAGGATGAGCAGTGTGCGTTTGGGGGGGCACAGTAAACAGACTGCATTGGCGATGTGAAACTCGAATTGTATTTTTTTGGCTAGAACACTGGCAATGACCTCTGGGAAACAGCAGAATGACCCCTCACAACTCCATTCATACTGCATGTTATATCTGCAGTTCTTGATATAACTAAAGTGGGCTTTGTGGATATCTTTGATGGCACCTGTGACCCAAAGGTCATATTCAGCTTTACACTTTTTCAGAGGTTAAGTATTACACTAGCTGCCCTTGTGGGCCATTTTAAGCTCAACCAACTTCTTGGGTTTTGTGTCTGTGAGGTAAACACATTAACCATTACTCCAGCCCCCAACTTCACGACAATATTTTTGAACATTTTGCTTATTTGATTTAATTCCCTTTCATGTAATACGACTGGAGTTTTCTAAACAGATTTATAAGTTTCTTCCTCTTACTATAAAATTTGTTTACATTAGAATGCCACCAAGTGGTTAGTGGGTATTAAAAGTCAATGTTAAATGGTAGGATCTGACTAGAGAATGACTGACATGAGGGATGGAGCAAGATGAAGTATTTTAATAAACTAAGGACAATGTCAAGGTATTTTTTGTATGTTTTTTCTACTAGTTTTCATTATATAAACATGAAAACTGTCATGGCAGTTTTTTTTTTTTTTTTGCAAAGCACTGACTTTTTTCTGAGCTGCTAATTACATTTTTATGCACACCAATACACATGGATGAATATTTACTAGATGATATTATTAGACAGTTGTATTTTTATATTTATAGTATTCTAATTAGATTATGTTTATGGTTATACAGTTATGTGTTTTTTCTTGATTTTAGTTCTTGTCACAGACCTGTTGAAGGCTTTATTGCATTAGGTAGCCGAAAGCGATTTTAATTAAAAGTCTTTTTATGTGTATTTTATGCTTTTCTTTAAGATACGCTGAACGTCACCTGCTCATTTCTTGCATAAGGTAGGGTATTAAGGTGACGTACAGGCATACCATCCTCAGAACAGATTGCCCCAGTAGGAACAGCAGTCCAAGGAAAACCAAGGAGAATCTGCACAGCCAGGAAGGGAAAAAGATCAGGGGGATGGAGGGAGGAAGTGAATACTGCAGCGGTGAAGGCAAAGACATCTATTGTTATAGTAAGATTTTACACAACTGTACTATGTCTGTACATTCACCACTGCAGTATTCCTTACTAATGGGAGAATGCAAAAGCTCAAGAAGAAACCTGGGAGGAGGAAGCAGCAGAGCCCTCCAAGAAGCCATGAAGAATGGCAGCAACTAAACCAGCTCTAGCTCTGGAGATACCATCCAGCTGGTAATGTTTGGTAAAGGTATGCATACAAGTCCAGGTAGCAGCTTCAAGAACAGAATTAGCATTTAAGCCTTTGAAAAAAGCACCAGAAGAAGCCACAGCTTTAGTGGAATGAGCCTTTAAAGAAGAAAGAAGGCTCTCGCCATGAGGTGGGAGGTTGGCATAATGGTTAAGGTGTTTACCTTACCAACATAAGGTGCAGGGTTTGATTCTCACATGGGGTAATTGGCTAGGCTGAAAAGGGCCCACAAGGGCAGTTAGCCTAGTACTAATCTATGAACCTAAGTGTAACAACAGGAAATAGCCTTTGAAATAAAAGTGGAAATAGTTTGCTTGGAAACAGGCTTCCTGGGAGGTCTAATATTAAAGACGTCTTTAAGAAAAGTACAGTTTTGTACCTACCATAAATGTAGATGTCCGATAGACATGCAACTGCAGTCATAACATGTGGGTTGTCCTGCCTCAGGCAGCCCTCGGTCGGCCGGATTCCAAAGTCTGGGTCCGACGTCGGCTGATGTCGCATTTCTCTCCGACGTCAGAGCGGCTGGAGTACATAAGCATCAGCCGACGCCATTTTCTTCAGTGTTTCTTGCCCCAGATGCCAGGTGCCCCCCAAGGAAGGCTGTAATCAAATTGGAAGACAAAAACAGGATTCCAGACAAATAAATGAGCAGTAAAACAAATACACCATAACTGATATCCCCAGCTAAGAGGAACAGGGATAGGAGTGGACCCTAGGCATAGAGGGGTATGGAGGGAGGGAAAATCCGACTGCAGTTGCATGTCTATCGGACATCTACATTTATGGTAGGTACAAAACTGTACTATGTCCTTCAAGAATGCAACTGCAGTTATAACATGGGGTAGAATACCATAGCTTAGCTGGGGGAGGAGGAATGCTCTAGGAAAAAGATGGTGTGGCAATCAAACCCTGCAGGACTGCCGAAGCAAAGCCTGCTCTGGTTCTGGAGTATAGAGGGAGATTGTAGTGTTTGGAGAATTTATGCACGGAGCTCCATGTGGCAGCTTCTAGAATGTCCTTAGTAGGCACCCCTCTTAAGAATGCTGTAGAGGTGGCTGTAGCTCTTGTGGAATGTGGTCTGACATTGGCTGGAGCAGTCTTTCCATGAAAGGAATAACAGAATTTGATGCAATGTCCAATCCATTTTGAAATAGTCTGTTTTGAAATTGCTTTCCCTTGGACTGCAGGGGCGTAAGCTACAAATAGTTGTTCAAACTTCCTACTGGCCTTGGTTCTGTCCAGGTAGTATCGAAGTTGTCTGTGGATGTCCAAGGTATGCAACAGTCTTTCCCCCTTATTCTCAGGATTGGGGAAGAAAGCAGGCAGATGAATGGCTTGATTTAAAGAAACCCTAGATACCACCTTTGGCATAAAAGTAGGGTTGGTCCTTAATGAAACCCTGTCTCTGTGAAAATTATGAGCGGTGGTATTGCCATTAGGGCCTGTAGTTCCGAAACCCTTCTTGCTGAGGTAATTGCCAACAGGAAAGCTGTCTTCCATGAGAGAAATTGCAAGTCAACTGAAGCTGCTGGTTCAAATGGAGGTAGAGTCAGTTTTCTAGGACAAAATTGAGGTCCCAGGCTGGCACTGGGGCCTTTCTTGGTGGCTTAATGTTCTTGATTCCCTGAGGAATTGCCTTAGCAAAGGGTGTGAAAAACAGAAGGATCAGTGTTATATCTAGCTGAAATAGCTGATGCATGTATCTTTATGGAAGAATATGAGAGGCCGTTCTTTAGCATATCTGCCAAATATTCCAAGATGAGTGGGATGTTCAACAATGATGCATCATGTCCCTTGGTGGTATTCCAATTGCTGAATCTTTTCCATTTTGCTAAGTAAACCTTTCTGGTGGATGGTCTTCGAGCCTCTGTTAGTATCTTCTGAACTTCCTTGGATAGAGATAGGTTGAGGTTATTTATGGGATCTCCCAGGCTGTTAGCTGCAGTGTCTGAAGGTTTGGATGCACTGTTTCGAAATTGTGTTGAGTCAAAAGTAGAGGCCATTGGGGAAGGGCCCACCTCCTGGTGTGACATATGCTCCGTAGTAGTGGATACCAGTGTTGTCTTGGCCAATCCGGGGCTATTATGATTCCCTTGGGTCTCTCTGCTTTGATCTTCAATAATACTGAAGTCATCAGTGGCAGAGGTGGGAATGCATAGATTGTTAGGAAGTTCCAGTTGAATGAGAGAGCATCTATTTTCCAAGCTTTTGGATGGTATGTCCTTGTGCAGAATTTTTGTAGAAGGTGGTTGAGGTGAGAGGCAAATAGGTCCACTTCTGGCCTGCCCCATGTCGAAGTGAGCTGTGTGAAGACCTTCGGATGTAACCTCCACTCGTGTGGATCTGTGAAATTCCTGCTTAGGCTGTCCGCCAACACATTGTCTTTGCCTGGAAAAAACTGGGATTGTGACTGGATGTTTAGGCTCAGTGATTTTTCCCAAAGATGCATTGTCAGTCTGCAAAGGGGGTAAGAGTGGGTGCCCCCTTGCTTGTTTATATACCACATCACAGTTGTGCTGTCTGTCCATATCAGTAAATGGCCTTGCTGAAGTTGGTGTTGAAAGGCCTCGATGGCATGCATTACTGCCAGCATTTCCTTTTGGTTTATATGCAGATGTGTTTCCTTTGGAGACCATTGTCCTTGTATACACTTGCCTTCCATGTGCGCCCCCCATCCAAGGTCTGAGGCGTCTGTAGTCATGGTCTGTGTTATCTGTGGTTTTTTGAATGACATACCTGTGTTTGCCTGGCTCACCGAGGCCCACCATAGGAATTCCTTTTGTAGGCATGGAATGAGCGGTATGGTTGTCTCCAAGTTGTTGCTGTGTTGAGACCAAACACTTTTTAGGCACCATTGAAGCTTTCTCATGTGTAGTCTTGCTAATGGAACCAGGAGAATGCAGGATGCCATGTAACCCAGGGCCTGTAGGAATCTCCTTGCAGTCATATGGGTGAGTTTTGCTAATCCTTTGAAATAATGAGTTAACTTCTCTTGCTTGTCTTCTGTCAGGTAAGCCATTTGAGAGGCTGTGTCTAGTTTGGCACCTAAGAAGATTATTTGCTGGGATGGTTGCAGTCTTGACTTTTGGAAGTTGACTGTGTATCCCAGAGCTTGTAGTAATCGTATGACATAGTCCAAGTTTTTTGTCAACATCAATTTGTCGTCCGCTTGTATGAGGCAGTCGTCCAGGTACAGGTAAATTTGTATCCCCTGGAGCCTGCAATGAGCAATTACTGAAGCCAGGCATTTTGTGAATACTCTGGGCGCAGTAGATAAGCCAAATGGCAATGCTGAGAATTGATAATGCTCTGGCCCTGCAAGAAATCTGAGGTATCTTCTGCAGCTGTGTCTGATAGGGACATGCAGGTATGCCTCCTTGAGGTCCAGAGTAATCAGCCAAGACCCCTTGCCCAGCATGGGAAGGAGTTGCTGTAGAGTCAGCATTTTGAACTTTGGTACTATGAGAAAGGTGTTTAATGCGGACAAGTCCAGTATTGGTCTCCATTGAGATTCTTTTCTTGGAACAAGGAACAGTCTTGAGTAAAACCCCTGGCCTTGTTCTTGTTGTGGAACTCTCTCTATTGCTTTCATTTGAGTCAGCAGAGTGATTTGCTTGATAGCCTCTGCCCTCTGGTTTTGTGGCAGGTTTGGAATGCCTTGTTTTCTTGGGAAGGTATGAAAATGGAACCTGTAGCCTCGGTCTATAATGTCCAAAATCCATTTGTCCTTTGTCAGTCTGTGCCAATTTTCTGCAAACAAAGATAATTTCCCACCCAAGGGAGCTTCTATTTGTTCCCTGGTAGGCGGAAGTAGAGGAAAGTCATTGAGATTGTGGCTGTGGGGCAGGTGAAACCCCTGCGTCACTTCTTTGGTTTCCTGGCTGCCATTGTCATCCCCTGTAAGGGCCTCTGTATTGGCCTCTGTTTTTACCCCTTTGAAACTTTTCTGGATTTGGAAAGGACCAGTTTTTTGAAGGCCAATTCCTACTGAATCTAGGGGGTTGAACCTGGAGGAAATCTTTCACCATCTGAACTGATTTTGCTTTTTCTTCGATGGTCTTTAACACATCCTTAGCATTAGCACCAAAAAGCTTGTTCTTCTCCAAGGGTGCATCCAGAAGTTTTGCCTTTACATGATCTGGTAGAGGTTGATCTTTTAACCATGCATGCCTACGAATGACTGACCCTGTCATAGCTGCCCTACATGAAGCTTCCAGTGCATCATATCCACACTGCAGGAAGTGATTGCTTACTTGTTGAGTGTTATGTACAGCTTCCTGCAAAGCCTTCCTGTCTAAAGGATCAGGAGTGGCTAATGTTTTTTTGTAAATCTTCTAACAGGAAATCCTGATATTGTAACATATGAAAAAGGCAATTCAAAGCTCTCATAGATAAGGTAGTGGATGTGTAAACCTTTTTTCCCCATCTCTCTAATGACCTAGCTTCCCTGTTGGAGGGCAATGGATTTTTAGAGGTGGAAGCAGAAACTCCTTTAGGCCCCTGTGAAATAGTTTCCAAATCAGCAGAATGGGCCCTGAATAAATGGGAATGTGTTTCTGGGACCCTGTAATACCTGTCTGGCTTGGCTGGAGCCAGAGGAAGAGGGTCAGGGGTAGCACTAGAGTCAGAATATAAATCATCCAAAACATCAAGTACAGGAGGAATAGCTAAGGGCCTGTGCTGGGGCTTCTTAAGGAAAGTCCTAAGGCGTTTCCTGGAATCAGAATATTCCTGTCCTTGCCACTTGAAATGTTCCCTTATGGTATGCAGAACTTCCCCAAAAGAAATATCCTCAGGAGGGGAGGCCGAGGGGATGGAATCCTCTGCATCCGAGTCCTCATAGGTCTGGAAGAGCTCTTCCTGGCTATCAGAGTGGACAGAGCCCTCAGAATCTTCATCTGAAGGGATAGGGTCAGAGGGTTCAACCCGGGGCCTTTTATCAGAAGGAGGCTGGAATCCTCTCAGGATGGGCCTGTGAACCTCTAATCATAGAAATTAAGTCAGCAGCCATAGACATAATTTGTGTCTCTGGAGTAGGCTGAGGTAAGGTTTTAGTAGTAATATGCTTTGTTTTGCTGGCTGCTTTAGCCCTAGTGTAGGCCTTAATAGACATGGCCATAGGAGGCCTGGCAGCTCCACGTGCAAGAGTGACCTTGTCTACAGCAATGGTCTCTGGCATTTCCTCGGTTTCGGTATCCGGAGGAAAATCGATAACTGGCGTCGGAGTGATGTCCGGAATCGGAGTCGTCGGTAATGCGGTGTCTTCGGTTCGGAGCGGTGGAGAGACCGTCTCAGAGGGAACCGGAGCACTCGCGCTAGGTTTTGGCGTGGAGTCGGTGGTAGACGCGGGCCGAGAATGTCAGTCCTGGTCTTTTCGCTTCTTGGGAGTTTGCGATGTCGGAAGTTCCGACGGCATGGTGTAAGCAAATTTATCGCCGAAAAAGTCTTCAGCGAACTCCGCCCGGCGCCTGAGGGTGCGCTTGTTGAAGCGAGCACAGGCTACACAGGCCGAGACGTCGTGGTCTGGGCCAAGGCAAGGTAGACAGTAAGAGTGGAAATCCTTATGAGGTATTTGTTTACCACAAGATAGACAATTGTTAACTTTTTCAGTAATTTCTGACATCGGCTGAGGCAAGAAAAAGTCCCCAACAGGGTACTTAGCTTTTTTGATGACTTCGGTATCGAAGAATACAGGAGCTGACCGACCAGCACTTGCGAACTGCTTCTGCTTTGGGCACCGCGCGGCAAGAAAGACTGAAGAAAATGGCGTTGGCTGATGCTTATGTACTCCAGCCGCTCTGACGTCGGAGAGAAATGCGACATCAGCCGACGTCGGACCCAGACTTTGGAATCCGGCCGACCGAGGGCTGCCTGAGGCAGGACAACCCACATGTTATGACTGCAGTTGCATTCTTGAAGGACATCTGCTTAGCCTAAAATCTAGAAGCTAATGGGGGAGTTGAAGTCAGACAAGCAGAAATAAGTGGGCCTTTATTGAAGAATAGACCAAACCAGCATTGAGCAACTCACACAAATAAGATAGAACCAAAGGAAAGTACAGTTGTGTACTCTTACCATAAATGCAGATGTTCGAGTATATTCACTGTTGCAGTCATTACATTTGGGTAATCTGCTGGCAGGTTGCGCTCAAGTCGGCCTGATTAACAAAGTCTTGGGTCCTGGGTCAGTTGCTGTCCCTTCTTCCATGACGTCAGGTCATCAGGGGTATAAAACATGCAGCCGATGCTATTACATCAGTTTTTCTTGCCCCAGATGACGGGTGCCCCCCCTAATGGGGAGCAAATAAACACAAAAACACAAAAGTATACCTCCAACCAAAAGCAAATACACCAAAAAAAGCTTTTAAGCATAGTAAAGGAAAGTAGTGGTATAGCCAGAAAAAAACTAGGGGCTGGAGGGAGGGTAACCAGGACTGCAACATGAATACACTTGAACATCTACACTTATGGTAAGTGTACACAACTGTACTATGTTCGTGTTCCACTGTTGCAGTCATTACATTTGGGTAGATTCCCAAAGCTATGGTTGGGAGGAGGAGTTTATACGGCATTAGGGCCAGCTATAAGGCCCTGCAAGACAGCAGTGGCAAAGCCAGCTCTGGATTTAGAGAAAATTGGTAAATGATAATGCTTGGTGAAAGTATGTACTGAACTCCAGGTAGCATTTTCTAGGATATCCCTGGTAGGGACACCTCTGAGAAAGGCTGCAGAAGTAGATGCAGCCCTGGTGGAGTGAGATCTGATCCCCTGGGGGATAGGTTTTCCATGGTGCTTACAGCAGAAATGAATGCAATGGCTTATCCATTTAGAAAAGGTTTGGTTTGAAACAGCCTTCCCCTCTGCCCCTGCAGCAAATGCTACCAGCAATTGCTCAGATTATCTTCGAGATTTAGTCCTGTCCAAGTAGAATCTAAGTTGTCTGTGCACATCCAAGGAATGCAGAATCCGTACGCCTTTGTTCTGTGGATTGGGAAAAAAGGTTGGCAAATGAATGGACTGATTAAGAGCCACACTGGAAACCACCTTGGGATGAAGGATGGATTGGTCCTGAGAGATACCCTGTCCGCATGAAAGATGATGAAAGACTCCACTGCCATAAGGGCCTGTAATTCACATATCCTTCTATCTGAAGTGATTGCTAAAAGGAAGGCTGTTTTCCAAGAAAGAAATTTTTAGTCTGCAGTAGCAGCTGGCTCGAGAGGAAGTAGAGTGAGTTTCTCCAAAACAAAGTTAAGATCCCAGTCAGGGGGTAGGAGCTCTCCCGGGTGGTCTCAAGTTTTTTGCCCGTGCAGAGAAGAGAGGATGAAAGGCCTGAAGAGCCAGCATATGAGCCCTCATCTCTTTGATGTTGATGTGCTCCTTCCGCTGACGAGGCGATCACACTCCCTGAACCCTCAGGGAGCCAAATGTTGCTCCCCATCCCACATCTGAAGTGTCTGTGAACAGATCCTGAGAGGGAAGCGGAGGCTGAAACGGGAGCCCTGGATTCAGGGACAACTCCTGAATTCACCAAAGAAGTCCGCCCTTGAAACACAGGAGAAGAGGAACAGGAAAGTCTAAAGGATGTGCATGCAAAAGCCATACTGACTTCAGAAACCACTGGAACTTCCTCATGTGGAGTCTGTCCAGAGGAAGCATCACAATGGTGGAAGCCACGAACCCCAGAGCTCTCAGAAAAGTACAGTTGTATACCTATCATAAATGTAGATGTTCGAGTGTATTCACTGTTGCAGTCATTACTCTTGGGTTATCCTGCTGGCAGGCTACCCGCAGTCGGCCTGTATTCCAAAGTCCTGGTCCGGCGTCGGCTGCTGTCACCTCTTCCTTGACGTCAGTGGGCCAGGGGTATAAAAGATACAGCCAATGCTATTTTCTTCAGTTTTTCTTGCCCCAGATGTCAGGTGCCCCCAAAAGGGTAGGCTAAATATATTATGCCAATAAACATACATGCAGTAAAGAAACATTTCCTTCATCTACAAGCAAATACACCACATAGGTTGTATAGAATAGAGAAGTACAGATAAACCCCAGCAAAAGAAAGGGGGACGGTGGGAGGGTAACCTGGACTGCAACAGTGAATACACTCGAACATCTACATTTACGGTAGGTACACAACTGTACTATGTTCATAGTGTTTCACTGTTGCAGGCATTACTCTTGGGTTGAATCCCAAAGCTGAGGATGGGAGGCTGGGCTAAATAGGATTAGGAGAGGCTATGAGGCCCTGCAGAACTGCAGTGGCAAAGCCTGCTCTGGATTTAGAGTAAAGAGGTAAGTGGTAGTGCTTTGTAAAAGTGTGCACTGAACTCCAAGTTGCAGCCTCTAAGATGTCTTTGGTTGGTATTCCTCTGAGGAAGGCTGCAGAAGTGGCTGCTGCTCTGGTAGAATGAGGCCTAATGCCCTTAGACACTGATTTGCCATGCTGAGAACAGCAGAAACGGATGCAATGGCCTATCCATTTAGAAATTGTCTGTTTTGAGATAGCCTTTCCTTGTGATCCTGCAGCATATGACACTACAAGTTGCTCAGTCTTCCTGAAAGCTTTTGTTCTGTCCAAGTAGAAGCGTAGCTGCCTGTGTATGTCCAAAGAATGCAGAATTTTCTCACCCTTGTTCTGTGGGTTTGGATAAAAGGCAGGCAAGTGAATGGTTTGGTTGAGGGCCACACTGGACACCACCTTAGGCATAAATGTTGGATTTGTCCTCAGAGAAACCCTGTCTGGAAAATGAAAAATGTTAAAAGGTTCCACAGCCATGAGTGCTTGCAACTCTGAGACTCACCTTGCAGAGGTTAATGCTAGGAGCAGAGCTGTTTTCCAGGATAAGAATTTTATATCAGCTGTTGAGGCTGGCTCAAAAGGAGGCAGTGTGAGTTTTTCCAATACATAATTGAGGTCCCATGCTGGAATTGGTGCTCTCCTTGGAGACCTGATGTTTTTGGCCCCTCTGAGGTACTGCCTTATTAAAGGATGAGAAAAGATAGGTGGTTCCGTATTGTAATGGGCTGAAATGGCAGAGGCATGAATCTTAATTGATGAAAAGGAAAGGCCTTTGTCCAGCATCTCAGTCAGGTACTGTAAAATCTGAGGGATATTTGGTACATACGTGTCAATGCCTTGTTCTTGGTTCCAAGCACAGAATCTCTTCCATTTTTCTGCATAAGATTTTCTGGTACTGGGCCTCTTGGCCTCTAAGATAACATCCATAACAGCTTTTGAAAGAGGAGTGTTCAGAATGGCTACATTATCCGCCATGCTGCCAGATTTAAGGTCCTGAGTTGGCTGTGCAGGATCCGATTGTTTTGTTGGGTCAGCAAGTGAGAAGTTTGAGGCAATATCCATGCTGGACCTTGAGACAAGCTCTTTAGGACTGGGTACCAGTGCTGGCGTGGCCAGTCTGGTGTAATCAGTATAATTTTTGGCTTCTCTTGTCTGACCTTTAGGAGTACCCTGGGAAGGAGAGGCAGTGGAGGAAAGGCATATACTGTTAGATTTTTCCAGCTGAAGGATAGGGCGTCCACTCTCCATGCTTGTTTGTGATAAATCCTTGTGCAAAATTTCTGTAATTGGCAGTTGTGAGGGGAGGCAAATAGATCTATGTCTGGGCATCCCCCTTTCCTTGTTATTATGCTGAAGACTTGTGGATCCAGTTTCCACTCGTGGGGATCCATGAGATTTCTGCTTAATTTGTCTGCCAGAGTATTTGTTTTTCCTGGCAGGAATTGTGCTTGCAGGTGAACTTAATAAGTCAATGCTGTGTCCCATAAGGTCATTGCTTGTCTACAGAGGGGGTAGGAATGTGTACCTCCCTGCTTGTTTATGTACCACATGACCTTAGTATTGTCTGTCTTTATCAGTAGCTGTCATGGTTGAAGTAGATCCTTGAAAGCTGTCAGGGCATTCTGAACAGCTAGCATATCTTTTTGATTGATGTGAAGATGCATATGGCTTGCAGGCCATGTGTCCTGAATACATTTTCCTGCCATATGGGCCACCCAGGCATAATCTGATGCATCCGTTGTCAGTGTCTGTCTGGCTGTGGGCAAGGTGAATGGCAGACCCTTGTTGTGGTGACAGGCCTGTGCCCACCATCGAAACTCCTGTTGCAGGCAGAGGCAGGGAATGAGGGTAATTACTGTCTCCAGGCTGTGGCAATGCTGAGTCCAAACACTTTTTAGATACCATTGTAGTTTTCTCATATGCAGTCTGGCATATGGAATTAGTAGAATGCAGGATGCCATGAAACCCAAGGCCTGCAGGATTTTCCTTGCAGATAACTGGGTCTTTGCTGTCAACTTTTTGAAGTAAGAAGTCAGTTGCTTTTGTTTGTCTGGCGTGAGATAAGCCATCTGGGCAGTTGTATTTAAGCTTGCACCCAGGAATATTATCTCTTGAGAAGGTACTAGTTTTGATTTCTTTTCGTTTACTGTGTACCCTAGGCAAATTAGTAATCTTTTTACAAATGCCAGATGCTTTACAAGAATGTCTTTGTTCTCTGCTTGAATAAGGCAGTCGTCCAAGTAGGGATATATTCGAATTCCTTTTTGTCTGCAAAATGCAATTACTGGTGCCAGGCATTTTGTGAAGACCCTGGGTGCAGTAGATAAGCCAAAGGGCAGTGCAGAGAATTGGTAATGCATTGAGCCAGCTATGAATCTGAAGTATCTTCTGCAAGATTGTCTGATTGGGACATGCAGGTATGCCTCTTTTAGGTCCAAAGTTACGAGCCATGCCTTCTTGCCCAGCATGGGCAGTAGTTGCTGTAGAGTCAACATCTTGAATTATGGAACCTCCAGAAACGAGTTTAGTATAGACAGGTCCAGTATTGGTCTCCAGGCTTTGTCCTTTCTGGGCACTAAGAAAAGTCTGGAGTAAAATCCTTGCTCCTGCTCTTGTTGTAGTACTTGTTGAATGGCCCTCATGTCCATGAGGGTTGTAATTTGCTTTTGTGCCTCTGCCCACTGATTGTGTGGCAGGTCTGGCATACCTTTTGCCCTTGGTAGGGTGTGAAAATGGAACCTGTAGCCTTGGGACACTAAGTTAAGACCCATTTGTCTTGGGTAACCATTTGCCAATTTGATGAAAAAAGTGCTAGTTTTCCCCCTAAGGGGGCTGCCAAAAGAAAAGTGCTTGGGTCTGGTAGAGGAAAGTCATTGGGACTGTTTCCTGTAAGGTTGTGATTTGTCTTCTCCGCTTTTGGAGGTAGGAACACCCCATTGTTTAGGCCTTTATGAGCCTTGGGGCTGAGATCTGCCTCTGGGATATCTGTATCTGCCTCTTTGTGGTCTGTCTGACACTGGAAAGGACCAATTTTTTAGAAGGCCAGTTCCTGCTAAATCTGGGTGGCTGTACCTGTAAGAAATCCTTAACTGTCTGCATGGATTTCGCTTTATAGGTTCATAGGTTGGTAGTGGGCTATCTGCCCGAAGGCATATATTAGCCCAGCCACGTTGTGCGGTATTCACTGCCCCTTTAGTAGTTCACTAGACCCTTGTACTAGCAGCTATTACCCTTGGCCCCTATCTAGTAGTGCTGTTGGTGTGATACCCTGTGTGAACTTTCTGTTACCCATCCACTCATCAAGGTTCCTCTTGAAGAGTGATAGTGAGGGGGGGCTCTGTCTTATGTAGATTGGGACCCTGTTCAACAGTAATGGAAGTCTCTGCGAAGGGAATCTATCCCTCCAGCATGTTCTATTTAATGTTGTGTTGAGGTTTATATCCCTAGAGCGTGTAGCTTGAGTAGATTTGGTTTTGCTAAGATAGAGCATGTTCAACAATTCTGGGTTGGACATGGCTCTGTACGTTAGACAGAGATCGCCTCTGAGAAAGCGGTATGTAACAGAGAACAGTCTTAGCTTTTTCAATCGTGCTGCATGGGGCAACTATTTCAGGCCAGTAATCCTCTTGGTTAGGTACCTTTGTGGTCTATCCAGCTGCTGGAGATGTCTAGCCAGGTACATTCCAATTGGTGCATTGTATTCAATAGTGGGTCTGATGAGGGAAGAGTAGAGGGGCACCATTACATCCTTAGATCTCGATGCGAACCTTTTCGTGATCAGATGGGTCACATAGAAGGATTTTCTAACCACTTTGGCAACATGGTTATCAAAGGAAAGCAGACTATCTACTTGGGTCCCTAGATCCCTTATTTCTTCTTCAGATTTCAGGGGATTACCTCCTATGTTGTAGTTTGCAGGTACTCTGTTTTTTCCAAAGGGGATTACTACGCATTTTTTTGCATTTAGCTTGAGACCATGGCTTTGACACCATGCATCAGTCTCATTTAGGCCCTTCTGGAGGATCTCCATGTCGAACGGAGACTCTATTATAGCACCCAGTTTTCAGTCATCCACAAACTTAGTCAGCCACAGCCCTTCCATGCTTGCCTGTACTTCTGAGAAGTATATGCCAAACAGGAGGGGCCCCAGGACAGATCCCTGAGGCACACCACTCGTTACTGGTCTGGATTTGGACACAGATCCCGCTACTCTTACTTTATGGGATTGTTCTGAGAGCCAGTTTGCGATCCATCTTGTGACATAAGGGTTTATGCCCATGCTGGTGAGCTTATCAATAATACCTGAATGGGGAATGGTGTCAAATGCTTTAGCAAGGTCAATTATCCTCCATTTTCTTCAACACCTCTTATGCTTTAGCACCAAAGTATCATGCTGTAATGGGGCATATAATAATTTTGCTTTAACATGATCAGGCAGATTTTGTTCCTTCAACCAAGCATGCCTTCTAATAACAGAACCTGTAACAGCGCCCCTGCAAGAGGCCTCCAGTGAATCATAACCACATTGCAAAGTATGCTTTCCCATTTGTTCAGCTGCATGCAATAACTCCTGCATTTCCTTGTTCTCCGAACATTCAGAATTTGTCAACATTTTCTGTTTAAGCAGTGACATTAAGTATTGCTGATATTTAAGCATATGAAACTGACAATTTAAAGCCCTTACAGCCAAGGTAGCAGAAGTGTAAACTTTTTTCCCCATCTGTCCAGTGCCCTAGAATCCCTATCAGAGGGGACAGGGGGTTTTTGCAGTGGAAGCTTTGACCCCTTTGGGACCATGAGATATAGTTTCTGGGTCAGCAGCGGGGTTTTTATATAGGAATTTATGAGAATCCGGGACCCTGTAATATCTGTCTGGCTTAGCAGGTGCAGGGGGTAAAGAGTCAGGGGACAGGCCAGACTCTAAAAATACATCATCTACAATGTCTAGAACAGGTGGAATAGCAAGGGATCTGTGCTGAGGAAGCAGCAGAAAGTCTCTGAGCCTTTTCTTAGATTCAGAGTAATCTTGGCTCTCCCAGTGGAAATGCTCCCTCATGGTATGCAGGGTTTCCCCAAAAGAATAATCCTCAGGAGGTGAGGCTGAAGGAATGGATTCTTTAGCATCAGAGTCCTCATAGGGAGGAATGAATAATCCTGTTCGGAAGAGGAATCAGAGGAAAGAGAAACCTGATCAGAAGAATCATATTCTGTCTCTTGCCTAGGCCTCTTGTCAGGAGGGGGATGGGAACCCCTGATCAAAGTAATAAGGTCTTCGGCCATTTTGAGCATCTGTTTTTTTAGGCATGGAAGTTTGAGTAGGAGAATGCAGTACTTGTTTCTTTGTCTTTAGAGCTGTTTTAGTCTTTGTCTTTGAAGCTGAAGATGGTTTAACATATAGCTGTGTAGGTCTGAAGACACCCACAGAAGCCGATGCCTGCTCAGCGGCTCCGGACCCATCTGAGGGAATGATTTCCGAGTGTCCAATACCTTGAGTATCCAGAGGCCCAGTCGGCACCATGTGGGAGTCGGAAGCGGCCTGTGGCTCTGAGGTAGCGGGCGCCTGGGGTTGCAAAAGCGCCTCACTGAGAACCGGCGACTGGCCTAAAGGAGGCCTCGTCGTCAGGTTTGGACCTCAGATGCCTATCCTTTTCCTTTTCCTTGCGTTTTTTGTAAACTCCGGTCGTCGGCTGTTCCGACAGCATTATATAATTACATCTTCGGCCAAAGTAATGAAATGCAAAATCGAACCAACGCTTAACAGTGCATTGGTTAAATCTAGCACAAAACCGACAGCTAGCAACGTTGTGGTCAGGGCCTAGGCAAGGAATACAGTAAGAGTGAAAATCCTTATGAGGTATTTGCTTCCCACAAGAAATACAATTGTTAACTTTTTCTGACATTGATCTGGAGCAAGAAAAAAGTTTCCCCAATGGGGTACTTAACTTTAATGAAGACTTTGGCTCTGAAATTCGGATTTGAAAATCTCAGGAGTCGGCCGACCGGCACTTGCGAACTGCTTTTACTTCGGGCACCGCGCAGCAAGAAAGACTGAAGAAAATGGCGTCGGCTGCATCTTTTACACCCCTGGCGCACTGACATCAGGGAAGAGGCGACAGCAGCAGACGCCGGACCAGGACTTTGGAATTCAGGCCGACTGCGGGTAGCCTGCTAGCAGGATAACCCAAGAGTAATGACTGCAACAGTGAAACACGATGAACATCTCCCTGGCTGAAATGGATACCAGGGGAAGAAGAGTTTGAAAGAAAGAAATGAGAGTTAATGCCTTTGGAGGAGGCAGGGGATGCCAGCATTGGCACCGTTTAAAACCTGCAACCCAGAAAGACATGATCCTGAGAAGGAGTCAAGGAAGACTTGCTGAAGTTTACTGTGAACCCCAGGCTCTGAAGAAGAGAAATGGCAAAATGAAGATTTTGCAAAACGACCTCTGGAGAACACGCCTGAATCAGCAGGTCATGCAAATAAGGAAGGATTTGGTTCCTTTGAAGCATGCAAAAGGCAATCACAGCAGCGAAGCATTTGGTGAACACCCTTGGGACAGTAGAAAGGCCAAAGGGCAAAGCACAGAAATGAAAATGCCAGGAAGCAACAGAGAAATGCAAAAATCTCCTGAAAAGAGGATGGATCGGAATATGGAGATAAGCATCCTTGAGGTCCAGAGACACTAGAAAGGCCTGAGGGAGCTAGAGAGGAAAAAGGGACTGAAGGGACAACATCAAAAAGAAAGGCACCTTGAGAAACGTGTTCAGATGGGAGAAGTCTAGAATATGTCTCCAAGTACCTTCTTTTCTGGGCACTAGAAACATTCTTGAATAAAACCCTTTCCCCCTTTGGGACACAGGCACTTCCTGAATAGTACTCTGAGACAAGAGGTCCCGAAGAACCTCTGGGAAAAAAGGAAGCTGTTCCCGAGGAAGATGAGGAATGCTCATAAAAGGAGGATAGGTAATCCACACCATGAAGTACCCTTGACAAATGATTGACAAAACCCAAGAATCCTGGGTGATCCGGAGCCAAACAGGAAGAGAAAGAGAATGGCGAAGAGACAGAGGAATATGGCTGGGAATGGGTGGATAGTGAGTACCTGGTTTGTCAGGAAAGAAAGGCTTAAGAATCCCTGCAGTCTGAGTAGCCTTAGCAGGAGGAGTCTGTTTACTACCCTTTTTACCTTTAGGAGGAGGGTGAGACTGCCTACGAACAAAGGCCAGCTTAGAAGGATAGTTCAGTTGAAATTTAGGCACAGGAGAAACAAAGACATGCTTAAGCTCTGGTAAAGCCTTCCCCTTGTCCTGAAGAGACTTAAATAAGTCAGCAGCCGCTTCATAAAACAAGAGAGTATTATCCAGCAACTTAGCCTTAACATCATCAGGCAAAAGTTGAAGCCGAAGCTATGAATATTTCCTCAGAACCGAACCAGAAGCAGCAGCCTTTGAGAGGCATCTGCAGCATCATAACTACATTTGATAGAATGAAGAACTACCTGAGAGGAAGTCCCAAGCAAGGAAAGAGCAGAAGATTTACCCTCAGATTCTGGAAGATCAGAAAGAACCTGACAGGTCTGAGAAAGAAGAGCCAAGGCATACCTAGAAATATGGTCTGATAATTAACAGCCCTAAAAACTAGGGTAGATGAAGTATAAACTTTCTTACCTAGCCTATCCATGGTCCTACTGTCCTTGTCAGAAGGCAATAACTTGGACGAAGGAAGCAATTGAGATGGCTTATCAGAGGCTACATACACCAGAGGGGTCAGCAGCAGGACATTTAAACAAAAAGGAACAATCCTCAGGCACCCTGTAAAACCTACTAGACTTCCTGGAAACAGGGGACAGAGAATTCGGCACCTTAGAGGCAGTGGAAAAAACATCCAATAAAGCAAGCAAGACAGGAGGAATGGCCACAGGTTTAGGAGATTCCACTTGCAGTAACTCATAGCACCTCTTATGGATATCTGAAACCTTGGCACAATCCTACTTAAAAAAGTCCATCATCCTAGAGATCGTGTCCCCAAAGAAAATTTCCTCAGAGGGATGATCAATAGTATGAGAATCGTCCTCCTCAGACTAGTAGTCTAAAGGAGAAGGAATCTGGGCAGAGTAAGCAAGGGAGTCATCATCAGAATCCACCTCAGTAGAATGGAATTCTCTGGGCCTTTTAGGGGAAGAGGCAGACCGAGGAGGACCAGGAACTGAAACCCCTTCAGGAGGCTGCAACGACAGTAAAGCATTAAATAACTCCAGAGTAAATGCCTGCCACTCATTTTGTGGATTCCTAGGAGCAGAAGAAACATGGTTAGTTTTCTGTTTCTTCTTCAAAAGGGCAGCCATCCTAGAAACCTGAGCAGGCCCAGACTCAGGACAGCATTCCACAACTGCAGTAGGAACCTCTTCTCTAAAAAGAAAGTGCGGAACCCCATTAGACCCCTTGGAAAAAGTCAACCATGGTTCCCTCTGAACGCCCAAAATGTACACCTGCAAAGCCTCATTGGACGTGCTGCATGCCAGATCCTCACCGGTCTTCATCTCAGACGTGCTAAAAGAATCTTGACAAAACAACTGGGTGAGCCTCCGGGTGCATAATAACCTAATGAGAAACACCCGGCAGAGGCTGGACAGTGGAAGATTCCAGTCTTACTTTTTGCACCTTCTTCCTCCCAGATGGCTGACCCTCGGGGCAGGAAGTTCCATCCATAGTACCCGCAGCAAGAAGTTTAAGTCACTGGTTCTCAAGGTACAAGGAAAAGGAAGAAAGCCTACTATGAAGAGTTTTGGGGACAAAACCCTGACAAATTGAACAAGACATATGGTCGTGAGTAGCACCAAGGCAAAAAAGACACTTATCATGGCAGTCTTTATGGGGGATCAGTCTCCCAACACTGGCATTTTGCATTCCTGGATGACATTAACCACAAACAGAAAAAGTAACCAAAAACCCAACTGGGTACTTATTCGCAACTGTGAGGATTCCAGCAAATAGGAGTAAGCAGAGAAAAGCCAATAAACAGAAAAACGGTTAAAAAAAAAAAAAAAAACGGATGTATGCAACAGACCGGCAGTTAAAACAGGGTTTGGATTTGTGGCAAAGAAGTTCTGAGGATGGTATGCCTGAATGTCACCTTTATGCCCTACCTTACACAAGGAGTGAGCAGGTGACGTTCAGCACACCTTAAAACAACAGTAAACGTTTGTAAACTGGCTGGATGGAGGGGTTCATGACAGGGAATCCCATTAGTAAAAAATATTGCAGTGGTGAATGTAAGGACATATAATGTTACACAAGGGCAAACTGAAAGCTTGGGAAAGCTAATAAACTTGGTGTTGAGTTACAATTTTTTTCAGTTTCAATGGTCAGGCTTAAAAACAGACGAGGGAGACAGCCAAGGGTGCAGCTAAGGCCCCTAGCCTTGCCAATGTAGCCTTAGGTAAGTGGGAGGTGGAATTTGTACAACAAAGTGAATACTGGAGTTTTACGACCAACTGCCTTCTCTTTATTGATGACGTGTTCATAGTCTGGCAGGGGGAGAAATCTAAACTCACTGAGTTTATCCATTACATCAATAACTCCACCTCTTTCCTGAAATTTACCCTGTCCATTAGCTCAGAGTCAGTGTAGTTCCTTGATATGACTGCCAGTACTGATAAAGACAGAGGAAAATTATTTAGTAATTTATACAGAAAACCAACAAAAGTGAACAACTTACTTCACAGAGACAGTATGCATCCAGTAAAAACCAAGCACAATGTAATAAAATCACAAGGCTAAAGATTAGCACACATTACCACAGATTTGGCCCCTTTTCTCAAAAATATGAATGATCTTGAAAATTATTTCTTAACTAGAGGATATGAATCAAACATTTTACATATGATCCTGGATCCCATTAGACACTCTAAAACTAACAATGACCCTGTGTGGAATAGGCCTTTTGGTAAGAATTATGCAACGAGGGCACCCTAACCCAAAAGAAGAGAAAAGTAAAAACAGCTGCATTCTAACTTGCACCTGGGATTTCAATACAATTAAAGCAATTAATAAGGAGAACTGGGCCATCCTCACTATCGATCAGCAGCTTGTAAGGGTTTTAGGAGATCACCCTACTTTTGTATATAAAAAGAGCAGAAGCATACATAGCTATGTGGATAAGAACAATAAGGAATACCAGGATGGCATGAGCACTAAAATCGGTGGGCACCTAACTGCAATTTCTGTGAATACCTGATGGAGTGTGACTCATTTGAGTGCCCGTATCTTAAAAAGATGGTGAAATCATCAGCAGCTGGTAACTGTAATACTGGAAAAGTTGCATATAGGGTCATGTACGATGACTGCCCTGCATTTTATGGGGTAAGACTATGAATAAACTGAAAAGGAAAATTTCAGGTCATTTTTCTGACATTAGATGTAAATGCCAGAGGAACAGCGTATCCAAACACTTATTAGAACACCCCAGACATTCTGGTTTTAAATGTATCATTCTGGACTGTGTGGAGGTGGATGAGCTTGAAGAGGACATCAATGGTGACTTGGAGAAAAAAGAATTATGCTGGCAGTTGAAATTAAATGCATTCAAAAAAAAAAAAAAAAAAAAAGATTGCCACACAATCTATAAATGTTTTTATGGAATTTTTTTAGTACTAAAATATACTAAATAATAATAAAAATTATATGTAGAATGTGTATAAATGTATATATGTTTAGTTACTTTAACCTCAATTCTGCTTTGTTTAGATTTATTGCATCACACCAGAAATTTAAACAGCAAATTCAAAACACACATTTTTTCATGTCGCTATTACCATGGGGTATTGGTATAACACCCCCACTTACCGTACTGGCGGACATTCATGCACACTCATGTACATACCTGCACACTTTTATAAATTACTAGTTGACTTCATCCACTGTTTTCTGTATTTTTGTATGTTTTTTTTCCTACCAGTTTTCATTGTATAAACATGTTTTGGGGCTGTAAACATGAAAGCTGTCATGGAGTTTTTTTTTTTTTTTAACAAAATACTGATGTTTTTTTCTGAGTTGTTAATTACTTAGTTTTTTATGTACACTAATACAGATGGGTGTATATTTATTAGGTGATATTACTAGACAGCTGTATTTTTACATTTATAGTGTTCTAGTTTGATTATGTTTATGGTTAGATAACTGTGTGTTTTTCTTGATTTTAGTTCTTCTCACAGACCCGATGAAGGCTTTATTGCATTAAGAAGCCGAAAGCGATTCCCGTTAAAGGTCTTTTTATGCTTTTCTTAATACCTGACTTTGGACTGTGGGTTGCAAATAGATAGTGAAGGCAGCGGTGGTGCAGCGGCTAGCGTTGTCACCACACAGCAAGAGGTTCTTCAGTTCAATTCTCCACCAGAGCACCATCTGCGTGGAGTCTGCATGTCCTCTCTGCAGTTGAGTGAGTTTTAAAGACATACAGTAGGTGTGTGTGGATGTGTGTGCCATCTGTGAAGGTTGGGTCCTGGGCTGGCAACTCCATACCGTAAAAACCCGACTGCCAATCAGTCTGCAGACTGGTGATCTGCTGTGGCGACCCCTAACGGGAGAAGATGAAAGACATTGTTTTTGGTTGCAAATAGGTAATGTTTTCCTTAACTAGGATTTAGTTTGATCTAATTCAGTAGTAGTGTGTAGGGGTGGGTACTTCTTGTTCTGTAATGCACTTTTATGGTCCTGTTTATATTGTTTGCCTTGAAGAGGCTGGTTTAAAATTAAACAAGATGTACATTTTCCACACCTACTTTTAAGTATATAGAAGCTGATATGTTTAACACTATTAAAATATTTCTGATTTTGTGTTACTGAAGATTGCTTGTTTGTGACGAGTAAAGGCTTGTTGCTTTGGAACACTACCTGGGTTTCATGACTTTTGAAAATTACTGTGATTGAGTTCATCAAAGACGTTTTAAGACCACTAGTTCCTTTGTTTTTTTACTTTTTTCCATAACACTCGTGGTGGTGAGTTTGGAACTAGACAGATTCCTGTGCTTGTTCATTTTTTTATATCTTCCAGTATAGCTGTATTGTCACCATGAGGGATGTAAAGGAGTAATACATACTCATTTATAATTATTTATATTGCTATATAATTGTTACATATAGTGTGATATGGGCATCCTGAGGCAATGTAGCAATTGCTTCATGCATACTGACAACCATTTACTCCTAAAGCAAACTAACATCCTATACGAGAGATGGAAATACACTGTGGAATTGCAGTCAATTCTCTCACATAGAAACAAACTAGACATCAAACAGGTTGTCAACATACATGCTTCACCTCTCACACAAAATAATGTCATGACACACAAACCCACATAAGTGGAGATACTCACTAAAAGCCTATTAAAAGAACAGAGACCTCCCAAATGCACATCACCCACACTCACCACACTAAGCATAAAGAAAACACTACACACATCAACATACACACCCGTGTCTCAACAAATAAGCTGCTAAGGCAAAACACATTAAATGTACTGGTCACAGGAGACTCCATAGTGAGACATACAGACTGTTCACCAGAATGGACAAGGAAGTGGTCACGGTCAGCTGCCTATCAGGTGCCAGGACTTGACAAGTCACACATGCACTCAAGTCACTCAACAAGTACCATTATGCCTCTGTTATAGTCCATGTTGGAGTGAATGATTTGAGATGCACCTCTCTGGACTACATGAGGGCAGACATGATGGAACTCTCAAACTGTGTCCCCCAGACAGGTACGTCCCTAGCCCTAAGCAGTATCCTACCCTCACCCAGGATGGTGCCATAATATCAACAAATAATGACTGATTTCAACAACTGGCTCAGCTTCTGGTATCAGTCCAGGGGAATCGAGCAACTGTCAGCCTGGGAGGATATGGTAGAAAGATCTCACTGCTTTGCTAGAGATGGTCTGCACCTGTCCCCCCCCAGGCTTTCCGATACTGGCAAAGGTCCTTACCTCCCCCATAGTGCCTTTTTTTAGGTAATGTCAAAACAACAAATTTTCCAACGTAACAAAATTTAATCGAGACAAACTCAATGTCGTACTGTTTAATGCTAGGAATTTAAACATGAAACTGCATCCTCACCTTTGAGAATGATGATGTCTCTGGAGTTACTGTTACATGGTTCAAGGCTGCTGAGAGCAACCTGGCCGTAAAAGGTCACAATGCCTTTCAAATGTTCAGCCTCAAAATGAGGATGAAGGTACCAAAGATGGAGGTGTATCCATCTTCATTAAAACCAAATACACTTTGAGACTGGTCAAACTGCATGACTCGCTCAAACTACTCCATGTCCAATTAACTATTGGGAATGTACCATACCATATCATTGCTAGCTAAAGATCCCCCACCATAAACCAGAGTAAGCACACCACCTACCTCGATTTACTGGAATCCCATGCTATACAGCCCAACACCTTAGTCGTGGGAGATTTCAACTATCCTTCCATAGACTGGGGGACATACATGAGCAAAAACATGCTCACCCAGAGATTCCTGGACCTTAACACAAATGTTCTGGAACAGACAGTCGGCATCCCTGCAGGAGGTCTACATCGGTGGGGGGGGGGGGGGTCACTGTACTTCCCCATGTGTGATGCCCTCCCTGGTTCAGTCAGACTACATATCAGTCTCATTTGCAGTAACTACTGGAACTTGCACCCTTACAGGAACAAAAATTATAAAAAAAAACTTCACCAAAGCTAACTACAGCCTACTAAGTGATGGTATAAAAAAGTTTCATGCCACTCACAGTCACAGACATCAATGATCGAAGTGTATGCAAATGCCCTGTACAAACCCTTAAGCAACTACATAAACTCGGCTGTACCTGACTGGATCAAAACCAGGTCTTCCCATAAAAACAAACCACCATGGTGTACTTCAAGTATAAACAGATTATACAACAAGAGGAGGAAACTGTTGTCCAAAAGCAAGAGGGATCTCACTCTGCAAAGTAAGAGTTCCCTTCTAAGCCTAAACAACCCCCCCCCCCCAGAAATCTTGTAAAGTCTTCTAGAGCAAATTACAAAACTAAAATCACATCCCTAGCCAAGGATAATCATAAGGCATTATTTAACTATGTCTGAACTCTAAAAGGGAATGCTCAGCTATGTGCCGATCTGGTTGTAGATGGGATCATTCATACTACATCAAACAGATATCACCAACCTGCTAGCTGACAGGCTGAAAACCCTGTCACTTTACTCTGTATCTTACAGGCTGCTGAGAGGTGACTTGTGCCTGATCTAATGGGCATCTCCAACCCTGCCCTAATGAAAATGCTACACATCTGCAAGTCAAATGGCTCAAGAGCCACTCACTCTAGGGATCTCAACCTACCTTGTGACATTAGCAGATCATGCTGGAGAGACATATACGTCCCCCAGATACTGACACTTCTCTGGAATAGCCTCTCTATTCACATAAAACAGAGCTCCTCGCTGACCCTATTCAAAGCCAATCTAGAAAACTGGTTGGGAGACTGCAAATTCTCTCCTGGGGTGGTACCCATGTCCCTCATGGACAGGGGTAGTTGGTTTTATTACGGACCCACTCTGTTCATAAATTCATTCTGCGAGCTACCCAAAAAGAACAAAAATGGGGATAATTGGGATTAACATGGCTAGGCTTGTAAATGTTCTAGGGCCACTAGCCTAGTAACCTCCTATGAACCTACAAAATTACAAGTGTTCCATGGGAGGCACAAAAGGAACTACAATTTTCAATAATGTGACAGCTGGTCTTGTTGAATGCCACCAAGAAATCAGCAAGTCCCAGTTTTGTATTTTGCTCGATATGGTGTAAGTTAACAGGGTTTTGAACAAATAAAGACATACCACCACAGTTCCCAGACGGCCTGAATGATAGGTGTTAAACACTGCTGAAATGGGAGTGCTTTCACTACAATGGAACTGAGTTTCAGTGACTACATAAATATATATATTGTTGAGTAACAAAAAAAAACTGAGGTTCATGCATTGTACCAATTAAATGTTTAGCATTAAGCAGTGCTATCCTGATGTCTTTTGATTTGGAATATGTTTGGTGGTAATACTGGCATACCTATGGGTCATGGCTGACTCTGCCATTGTGTCTCTTTAGTGTGATGGTGTTTCACTGTAGTGATTTTCATTCCCATGTAATGTATTGTGCGAGCCAGTGGTACTTTTATGTCACAACCCCCCCCCCCCTTTTCCTTCACCGTTCTGCGACCATGGAGTTCGTATATATAATTTTTTGGAGAGTGCAATGGGGCTTGCCACCCTGCAAATAGAGATTTTTTTGTTTCTCATTTTTTGGCTCACCATTTTTTGGTTTATAATTTGTAATGAATGGTGATCTGAAAGAGTGCTTCGCATTCACTTTGGTAAACTGGCAATATTCATCAACTTTACTCTGTCTAATGTAAAAGTAAAACGCACTACAGGGATAGCAAAAGCTTTATCCATTATGCAAAAGCCTTGGGATAACTGGTGTTAACCATCTCTACTGAAAAATAAGGTCCAATACCCACCTTATCCTGAGCAGAAACAATAAATGCTCCTAAAATGAAACCAGTTTACCAGACAATTATTGAAGGCAATTATTTTGGATTTTGTCTCCCAAAAACATTATCTCAATCAAAAACAAATCTTCTTGGTTACATCGATAACTAATACTAAAACTGAGGAAGTATCCCATACTTTGGTTGGGATTTTTTTGACTACCACTGCATATGAGGCTGCAGTGATGTGATGCTGTTTACTGACATTCAGTGCAATGGAGGCATCTGCCTCCAGTGATGTCCTAAGGGTCCTTAAACCAGACAAATACAACTATACCTAGTGGATGTCCATGTGGGAGTGAATGACTCAAAACAATGCACCCATCATGGACATTCAGAAAGACATGATGGAAGTTACTTTGCATCAGTTAGAGGCAGGATAGACACTTGTATTGAGCAATATCTTGCCTTTACCTAGAACAATGACTAGATACCAAGGCAAGACAAAGTACAGTTGTGTACACTTATCATAAATGTAGATGTTCGAGTGCATTCACTGTTGCAGTCATTACATTTGGGTAATCTGCTGGCAGGTTGCCCTCAGTCGGCCTGATTAACAAAGTCTTAGGTCCTGGGTTGGTTGCTGTCCCTTCTTCCATGACGTCAGGTCGTCCGGGGTATAAAACATGCAGCCGATGCCATTGCATCAGTCTTTCTTGCCCCAGATGTCAGGTGTCCCCCAAATGGGAAGCAATATATATATATATATATATATATATATATATATATATATATATATATATATATATATATGTGTGTGTATCTATATATATATATATATATATATATATATATATATATATATATATATGTGTGTAATTTAAAACACAAAAAACAAAAAATATATACCTCCAAACAAAAGCAAATACACCAAAAAGGCTTTTAAGCATAGTAGAAGAAGGTATATTAAGAGAAAAAACAGGGGGCTGGAGGGTGGGTAAAGTACAGTTTTGTACCTACCATAAATGTAGATGTCCGAACTGGATAGCATCTGCAGTCATAACAGCTGGGTTGTCCTGTCGTCAGGCAGCCCGTCAGTCGGCCGGATTCCAAAGTCCGGGTCCGGCTTCGGCTGATGTCGCTCTTCATCCGACGTCATCTCTGTTGGACTTCGGGTATAAAGGCATCAGCCGACGCCATCTTCCTCAGTGTTTCTTGCCCCAGATGCCAGAAGCCCTCCTGAAGGCTAAAAAATTTTGGATAGATGCCAATGTTTCCAAAAGGATAGAGGTAACCACAACAATAAGCATGTATGTACATATATACAAACAAATACACCATAAAAGACTCCCCCCCATCAGCTAGCTATTAGGAGGGTAAACACCCTAGGAGTACCTCAGAGGGAAGGAGGAGGGTAATCCTGACTGCAGATGCTATCCAGTTCGGACATCTACATTTATGGTAGGTACAAAACTGTACTATGTCCTTCATGGATGCATCTGCAGTCATAACTGGGTAGAATACCATAGCCAACTAGGGAGGAGGATAAAGGTAGATTATGGTGTGTTTAGGATCCCTTGCAGTACAGCAGTGGCAAACCCTGCTCGGGATCTGGAATATAGAGGCAAATTATAATGCTTGGCAAATGTATGCACGGAGGTCCAAGTAGCCGCCTCAATAATGTCTTTGGTAGCCACTCCTCGCAAGAAGGCTGTGGTAGTGGCTGTTGCCCTTGTAGAATGAGGTCTTATGTTCTGTGGAGTTGGCTTCCCATGGAAGGAGTAACAGAATCGTATGCAATTTCCTATCCATTTGGAGATTGTCTGTTTGGAAATAGCTTTTCCCTCTCTTCCTGTTGCATAGGCCACAAAAAGCTGGTCAGTCTTTCTGCTGCTTTCGGTTCTGTCCAAGTAGTAGCGTAGCTGTCTATGTACATCCAAGGTATGCAGTATTCATTCCCCTCTGTTTTGTGGGTTGGGAAAGAAGGTAGGTAGGTGGATTGCCTGGTTTAAAGACACTCTGGATACCACCTTAGGCATAAATGTTGGATTAGTCCTCATGGATACTCTATCTTGGTGGAAGATTAGGAAGGGTTGCACTGCCATTAAGGCCTGTAGTTCTGAAACCCTCCTTGCTGAGGTAATTGCCAGTAGGAAAGCAGTTTTCCATGACAGGTGTTGTAAGTCTGCTGTTGCTGCTGGCTCAAAGGGTGAAAGTGTCAACTTTTCTAGTGTTTAAGTCCCAAGCTGGTAATGGTGGTTTTCTTGGAGGTTTTACATTCTTGATTCCTCTGAGAAATTGTCTGAGCAGAGGGTGTGAAAAACAGGTGGATCAAAGCTGTATTCTGCTGAAATAGCTGATGCATGTATCTTGATGGAGGAGTAGGACAGGCCTGAATGGAGAAGTTCGCCAGATACTCCAGGATGTTAGGCATATCTATGTTTGACACATCTTTTCCTCTTTCAGAACTCCAACTGACAAACCTTTTCCATTTTCCAGCGTAGTTCCTTCTTGTTGAAGGTCTGCGTGCTTCAAGAATAATGTCTTTAACTCTTTGGGAAAGTTCCTGATTAGCTGCTGCTATGTGATGTTCCATGCAGTCAGTTGTAAGGTTTTCAGGTTTGGATGTATGGTGCTGTAGTTGTTCTGAGTTAGCATCAAAGGCATCAGGGGTATTGGCCACATATTGTTCCGAGACAAGCTCCTTAGTAGTGGATACCAGTGTTGTCTTGGCCAGTTTGGAGCTATCAGTATTATCCTTGGATGTTCTTCCTTGATTTTTAGGAGTACTTTGTGTATCAAGGGAAGAGGTGGGAATGCATAAACTGTTAGGTCCTTCCAGCTGAAGGAGAGCGAATCCACTTTCCATGCTAGTGGGTGGAATGTCCTTGTGCAGAATTTTTTGAGTTGGTGATTGTGAGGGGATGCAAATAGATCTATCTGAGGCATTCCCCACTTCTTTGTAATGGTCCTGAAGATGTCCGGGTGCAGGTGCCATTCGTGAGCATCTGATGTGGTCCTGCTTAAAATGTCCGCTAGAGTATTTTCTTTTCCTGGTACAAATCTTGCTTGCAGCTGGATGTTGTAGCTGAGTGCCAGGGTCCACAGTTCCAAAGTCATTCTGCATAGGGGTATGAATGAGTGCCTCCCTGTTTGTTGATGTACCACATGACTGTGGTGTTGTCTGTCCTTATCAACAGCTGGCCCTCTTTGAGAAATGGTCTGAACTTTTGGATAGCCAGTTTTACAGCCAGCATTTCTTTTAGGTTGATGTGCAGGTGAAGTTGATCCTGAGTCCACAATCCTTGCACGCATTTGTCCAGCATGTGGGCCCCCATCCTAGGTCTGAAGCATCTGTTGTAATGCTCTGGCTTGCTTGACATCTGTGAAAGGGAAGGCCTGGGTTGGACCGGCATGCCTGGGCCCACCATAGGAACTCCTGTTTTAAGCATGGAATTAGTGGGATTTCTGTTTCGAGGCTGTGTCTGTGTTGGGACCATAAATTTGTACCACTGTAGTTTTCTCATGTGTAGCCTGGCAAATGGAACCAAAATTATGCATGATGCCATGAAGCCCAAGGCCTGCAGAACTTTTCTTGCTGTTAATTTGTTCAGCTTTGTTAGCGACAAGAAGTAAAGAGGGAGTTCTTTTTGTTTTTCTGTAGTTAGGAATGCCATCTGTCTCACTGTGTCCAATTCCGCTCCCAAGAATGTCCTTGTTTGGGATGGTATCAGTCTTGACTTTTGTAGATTGACTGTGTATCCCAATGCTTGTAGCAAGTAAATGACCCTTTGCAAATCTGTTGTCAACTTGCATTTGTTGTCCCCTTGTAGCAGGCAGTCGTCCAGGTATGGGTAAATATGAATTCCTGCAGTCTGCAGTGCGATTACTGATGCCAGGCATTTTGTGAATACTCTGGGCGCAGTAGATAAGCCAAAAGGCAATGCTGAGAATTGATAGTGCTCTGATCCTGCAAGAAATCTGAGGTATCTTCTGCAGATTGGTCGAATAGGGACGTGCAGGTATGCCTCCTTGAGATCTAGAGTTACCAGCCAACACTCCTTGCCCAGCATGGGAAGAAGTTGCTGTAGGGTCAGCATTTTGAATTTTGGGACAATGATGTATGTATTCAAGGTGGACAGGTAATTGGTCTCCAACTTGTTCCCTTCTTGGAACAAGGAGCAGTCTGGAGTAGAACCCTTTAGCTTTCACTGCTGCAGGCACTTTTTCCACAGCTCTCATGTTTGCTAACTCCATTATCTGTTGTAAAGCTTCTGGTTTTTGATTTGGAGGTAGATTTGGCATTCCTCTTTTGACTGGTATAGTGTGGAAGTGGAATCGGTAACCTTGATGTATAATTTGCAGAATCCACTTGTCTTTTGTTATGTGGTGCCAGTTCTTTGCAAATAAAGTTAACCTTCCGCCTAGTGGAGCTGCTATTTGCTCCCTGGTAGGCGGTTTTAGGAGTAAGTCACTGTGGCTGTGTTGAAGTAGTGGCAGTGGCTGTGTCTGTGCCTCTGTTGTTACCTTGCCACTGTCGTCCTCTGTAGGCACTTCCTCTGGTTTGGTTTCTGCCTCTGGAACGTCTATTCCTGCCCCTTTGAAATCTTGTGGAGTCAGGAAAGGACCAATTCTTGGCAGGCCAGTTCCTGCTAAACCTTGGGGTTGAACCTGCAGGAAATCTTTAACAGTTTGAACTGATTTTGCCTTTTCTTCCATTTTCTTCATAACCTGCTGGGCAGGTGCACCAAACAAACTTGTCTTATCCATAGGAGCATCTAACAATTTAGCTTTAACATGATCTGGTAGAGCTTGCTCCTTTAGCCATGCATGCCTTCTTATCACTGTGCCAGTCATGGCTGATCTAAATGAAGCCTCCAGTGCATCATAGCCACATTTTAAGGAATGGTTACTAAACTGTTGTATGTTATTTACCATTTCTAATACATATTTCTTGTCAAGAGCTTCATCAGTGGTTAATTTTTTAGTTAACTGATCAAGCATAAACTCTTGGTATTGTATCATGTGAAACTGGCAGTTTAAAGCTCTAGCTGAGAGAGTAGCTGAAGTGTATACTTTTTTACCCCATCTGTCTAAAGACCTTGCTTCCCTTTCAGAAGGAGTAGGGTTTTTAGCTATGGTCGCGGCAACTGCCTTGGGACCCTGGGATATAGTTTCTGGGTCTGCAAGGGGGGCCTTGTAAAGGTGGTGATGAGTGTCAGGCACCCTGTAAAATCTGTCTGGCTTGGCAGGGGCTGGGGGCAATGAGTCTGGAGCAGAGCAGACATCATTAAAAGCGTCATCTACCACAGAAAGAACAGGAGGTATAGCTAAGGGCCTGTGTTGTGGAAGGTGCAGAAAGGTTCTAAGTCTTTTTCGGGAATCTGAGAAATCTTGTTGCTGCCATTGGAACTGCTCTCGCATGGCATGCAAGGTTTCCCCAAAGGAGAATTCTTCAGGAGGGGAAGCAGCTGGAATGGGTTCTTCAGCATCAGAATCCTCAAAATTAGAAAAAGGGGCCTCTGGCTGGTCAGTATTGTCTGATTCATCTGCAGAATCATCAGAGGACACTGGCTCAGGGGGCTCTGCCCTAGGTCTCTTATCTGGGGGCTGAGAGGCCCTGTCTGGGTGAGGTTGAGATCCTCTAATTAAAGAAATCAAATCTTCTGCCAAGGTGAGCATTTGAGAACTGGAAGTGGGCCTGGTTGAGGGTGGTTTAACAGGCACTGATTTGGCAGACTTGGCTGCTTTAGCCCTGGCGAAGGCCTTAATGGACATGGCTGCTGGAGGCCTAGCAGCACCACGTTGGGGTAGAGACATCCAGGGGAATGGTGTCTGATAAGTCAGTGGGTAAAGTTTCAGAGGCCGATTCAAGAATTGTAGCAGGGGCCTCAAGTGTAGAGATAGATTCGGCTGTACCTATATCAGTTTTCGGTTTGTTTGCTTAAGCGTGGTTTCAGCCGAAACCGCTGGACCGCGAGTGTCGGTCTTTTTTTGGCAGAAAGTGTAGTCGGAGGTTCCGGACATAATGTAAGCAAAGTCAGAACCGAAAACTGTTCTGCAAACTCCGAGCGCGCCTAGCGCGCGTCGGTTGAAGGAAGCACAGGCCGAACAGGCTGCTACGTGGGCTGGGCCTAAACAAGGCAGACAGTAAGAATGGAAATCTTTATGAGGTATTTGTTTCCCACAGGTTAAACAGTTATTAACTTTTTCTGACATCGGCTGAGGCAAGAAAGAGTCCCCAACGGGTACTTAGCTTTAGAAGTCTTCGGGTAGTATTCGTAGAAAACTTGGGATCTCCAGACCGGCACTTGCGAACAGCTTCTGCTTGGGCGCCACGCCGCAAGAAAGACTGAGGAAGATGGCGTCGGCTGATGCCTTTATACCCGAAGTCCAACAGAGATGACGTCGGATGAAGAGCGACATCAGCCGAAGCCGGACCCGGACTTTGGAATCCGGCCGACTGACGGGCTGCCTGACGACAGGACAACCCAGCTGTTATGACTGCAGATGCATCCATGAAGGACATCCAGGACTGCAACAGTGAATACACTCGAACATCTACATTTATGGTAAGTGTACACAACTATACTATGTTCTTCGTGTTTCACTGTTGCAGTCATTACATTTGGGTAGATTCCCAAAGCTATGGTTGGGAGGATTTATTTATACAGCATTAGGACCAGCTATAACAGGACAGCAGTGGCAAAGCCAGCTCTGGATTTAGAGAAGATAGGTAAATGGTAAGGTTTGGTAAACGTATGAACTGAGCTCCAGGTAGCAGCTTCTAGAATGTCTTCGGTAGGAACACCTCTGAGAAAGGCTGTGGAAGTAGATGCAGCCCTGGTGGAATGAGATCTGATCCCCTTGGGGAATAGTTTTACCATGGTGCATATAGCAGAAACGAATACAATGGCTTATCCAATTGGAAATAGTCTGCTTTGAAATAGCCTTTCCCTCTGCCCCTGCAGCAAATGCCACCAGTAGTTGTTCAGATTTTCTTAGAGATTTTGTCCTGCTTAAGTAAAATCTAAGTTGTCTGTATACATCCAATGAATGCAGAATCCGCTCCCCCTTGTTCTGTGGATTGGGAAAGAAAGTTGGCAAACGAATGGTCTGATTAAGAGCCACAACAGAAACCACCTTAAGCATAAAGGATGGATTGGTCCTGAGAGACACCCTGTCCGCATGAAAAATAATGAAAGGCTCCACTGCCATAAGAGCCTGTAATTCATTAATCCTTCTAGCTGAAGTGACTGCTAAAAGGAAAGGTGTTTTCCAGGAGAGAAATTTTAAGTCTGCAGTAGCAGCTGGCTCAAAAGGAGGGAGAATGAGTTTTTCCAATACAAAATTGAGGTCCCAGGCAGGGGTTGGAGCTCTCCTGGGAGGTCTTAAGTTTTTGGCCCCTCTGAGATACTGCTTTAGCAGAGGATGAGAGAAGAGGGGAGGCTCTGTGTAGTAATGAGCTGAAATGGCAGATGCATGGAAATTTATGGGAGAAAAGGACAGGCCCTTGTGAAGCATCTCAGACTCATTACAGCCGAGTGACGTCTCCAGGCGTTTCTGCAGTTACACCCTACTGCTCCTCTAGGCGTCAAGTATTGCCTGTTCATATTTGCATTAATAATTCATAAACTATGTTGCATACAAGGTATTGGAAAATTTTATCTTGAAGCATACAGGATAGCAAACACAATTGTATTGATATATGACCTCTGTCAATGGGTATTTGTTAAAAATGTAAGGTGATAACTTCCATTTTTAAATGCTGAAGCCATGCCCACTAGGAGTTAAAGGCACACACTTAAAAGAGCTCTACTGGAGGGAATGAGCTTGTAAAATCTGAAGAATATTGGGCACTGCTGTGCTTATTCCTTGTGATTGGTTCCAGGCACAGAATCTTTTCCATTTGTCAGCATAAGATCTTCTAGTACTAGGCCTTCTTGTCTCCAAAATGACATCCATCACAGGTTTGCTGAGGGATGCTAAGGGTGAATTTAGGTGATTAGCCATGCTGCAAGATTCAAAGTTTGGAGCGGAGTGTGCAGAATTTGGTTGTTCTGCTGAGACAGTAAGTAAGGTGTCTGAGGCAGTTGCCACGGAGGAAGGTGTGATACATTGCGCAGGAGTGAGTACCAGTGTTGGCAAGGCTAGTTTGGAGCAATCAGAATCATTTTTGGTTTGTCCTGTCTTACTTTTAGTAGAATATTGGAGAGCAGACGCAGAGGGGGAAAAGCATAGACTGATAGGTTTTTCCAGCTGAATGATAGAGCATCCACTTTCCAAGCTTTTTTGTGATGAGTTCTTGTGCAGAATTTATCCAACTGATAGTTCTAGGGTGAGGCAAAAAGATCTATGTCTGGACTCCCCCATTTGCGTGTCAACATGTTGAAAATTCGTGGTTCCAGTTTCCATCTGTGTGGGTCCATGAGATTTCTGCTTAGTTCATCTGCCAGAGTTTTCAGCTTTCCTGGCAGGAATTGAGCTTGTAGTTGTATTTGGTATGTCAAGGCTGTGTTCCGCAATGCCATGGCTAGCCTGCAAAGAGGGTAGGAATGTGTACCCCCCTGCTTGTTTATGTGCCACATAACTGTGGTGTTGTCTGTCTTTATCATTAATTGTCCTGGATGAAGGTAGTCCTTGAAGGCTGTCAGTGCATACTGTACAGCTAGCATCTCTTTCTGATTGATATGAAGGTGCATTTGATTTGGGCTCCATTTGCCTTGAATGCACTTCCCTGCCAGATGAGCCCCCCAAGCATAGTTTGATGCATCTGTAGTTAGGGTTTGGGCGGCAGGGGGTGGAGTGAATGGCAGTCCCGTGTTTTGGTGGCAGGCCTCTGCCCACCATAGGAACTCTAACTGCAGGCAAGGTATGATAGGAATCATTGTTTCCAGGCTGTGACAATGTTGACTCCATAAACTTTTTAAGTACCACTGAAGTTTCCTCATATGCAGTCTTGCATATGGAATTAGAAGAATGCAGGAGGCCATGAACCCCACGGCTTACAGAATTTGCCTTGCTGATAGCAGGATTTTTGTGGCCACCTGTTTGAAGTAAGTCATCAATTGAATTTGCTTTTCTGGCGTAAGGTAAGCCATCTGGGCGTATTCAAGCTTGCACCCAGGAATGTAATTTTTTTGAGAGGGTACCGGTTGTGATTTCTTTTTTTTTTATGGTGTACCCTAGACAAGTTAGAACCCTTTTTACAAACACCAGATGCTGTAGAAGAATGTCCTTGTTTACTGCCTAAATTAGACAATCATTCAGGTATGGATATATCAGAATATTTCTTTGCCTGCAAAATGCAATTACTGGAGCCAGGCACTTTGTAAGGACCCTGGGCGCAGTAGATAAGGCAAAGAGCAGTGCAGCAGAGAACTGGAAAGGCAAGTAGCCTGCTTTGAAGCAGAGGTATCTTCTGCAAGATTCCCTGATTGGGATATGCAGGTAAGCCTCTTTTAAGTCTAGAGTTACCAACCAGGCATCTTTGCCTAGCATAGGAAGCAACTGTTGAAGAGTCAGCATCTTAAATTTTGGAATGTCCAGAAATGTGTTTAGAGTAGATAAGTCCAGAATTGGACGCTATGATTTGTCTTTTCTGGGTACCAGGAAAAGCCTTGAATAGAAACCTTGTCGCTTTTCCTCTTCTGGTACTGGTTGAATAGCCCCCATGTTCATGAGGGACAAAACTTGTTTCTGGGCCTCTGCCCACTGATTTGGGGGCAGGTCTGGCCATCTGCTTGGGAAAACTACGCATGTACCAACACCTTTGCCCAACGGTTCTTGGAATTCATAAATTCCAATGCCCTGGATCAACTAATCCATAGTCCCACCAGGGGCTCCAATATCCTAGACTTGGTCATTACCAACATGGGAAATCGATGCTCCACACCTATGGTCACCCCCTCGTTAGTCAGGTCTGACCATAAGCTAATCACCCTTAACATCCACATCCCACCCCCCAGTAAGGAAACCTCCATAAAAAACTTCTCCAAAGCCAACTTCATGCTACTCAAGTCAGAAGTGACAAACTTCATGACACCCATGCAGACGGGAAGTGAAAGTTCAACTGCTGAATCCTACACTAAGGCACTGTACGAGCACATCCACTCATGCATGAATCGTGCCATCCCAAATAGAACCAAGATGCTCTCATCCAAAAAAAGGAAGCCAATCTGGTGGTCCCCTGCCATAATCAAACTTTACAACAAAAGGAAGAAACTGTTGCAGAAAAGAGGAAAATCCCAGGATGCAAAAAACTCCCTTACCAGCCTCAGTAAGAAACTGAGATCCCTCATAAAATCCTCCAAAGCTAGTTACGAAAATAAAATTGCCAAAGATTCCAAAGACAACCACAAGGCATTCTATAACTATGTCAAGAATCTAAATGGCAATGCTCAGATCTGCTCTGAGCTAAAACAGAATGCCATTAAATATACTGATCCCAAGGATATTGCCAATATCCTGGTAGATCGATTCTGTGCCAACTTCACCCCCTTCTCACCCCCTAAATGGCCCATCTCAATACCGGAAGATTGCCAAACTCCGGTAATAAAGGCCACACAGGTAAAAAACGCACTCTCCAAAGTTAATAATACAGCATCCATGGGACCAGATGACATCCCGGGATGTGTACTACATGAATTACAATATGAACTGGCACCTCACCTAAGTGTCATGTTTAATCATAGCCTCACCTCAGGTTTCATGCCCACTGAGTGGCGCAGAGCTACAGTTATCCCACTTCACAAGGGGGGATCCACCTTGGATCCCGGAAACTACCACCCCATCAGTCTGACAAGCCTTATCTGCAAGGCCATGGAGCGTATTATCATGGAACTTATAAACAAAGACATTGGCAACCTTCAAACACTGGACCCCACCCAGTTTGGGTTTGTGAAGGGCCGATCTTGTCTCCTGAACCTGACTGACTTCTTCAAATCAGTCTCCAGTGCCATGGACAAGGATAAGGTGGTCCACACAGCCTATCTACACCTTGCCAAGGCCTTTGACACCATCCCCCACTCTGGAATCATAGATAAACTTACTAAGCTGGGCAATAATCCCTACGTCACTGGCTTACTGATAGAACCCACACTGTAAAAGTAGCCAACTCCAAATCCAGCTCCAGACAAGTGACAAGTGGGGTACCTCAGGGTTCAGTCCTGGGACCGCTCTTGTTTGACATCTACTTCTTTGAAGTACAGGCCAACACTAAGGGACTCTGGCTAACAAAGTTCGCACATGACTGCAAACTGGGAGCCATTATTGAATCCACAAATGATGTGGATTCTCTACAAAAGGGCCTTACAGAAACAGATGCTTGGTGCCAGAGCCATGGGCTCAAGCTCAATGCCAAGAAATGTATAGTTATCCCCTTTGGGAAAAAACATGTATCCCTGAATTACCATATAGGTGGCAGTACACTAAACACTGAAAGTGTGATGAGACTTAGGGACACAGGTGGAGAGTGGTCTCACCTTCGATAACCACATCGCCACAACAGTCAGAAAATCCTTCTATGTGGCACACCTCATCACTAAGGGCTTTTCATCCAGAAAAAAGGAGGTCATTGTCCCACTGTACTCATCCCTAATTAGACCCATTATAGAATACAACGTCCCATTTGGTATGTACCTCTCAAGTCATCTGCAACAACTGGAAAGGCTGCAGAAATACCTCACTAAAAGAATCACAGACCTAAAGCAGATGCCCTACGCTGACCACCTTAAAAAACTCCAGCTATACTCTGTCGCATATTGTCTACTCAGAGGCGATCTCTGCTTAACATACAAGGCCATGTCAAACCCAGAGCTGTTGGACATGCTACTCTTGAAATCCAAATCCCTCAGAGCCACACGCTCCAGGGATCTAAACCTTGTCATCACAATAAACAAAATATGCTGGAGGGATAGATTCCTGACCCAGAGACTCTCCAGACTATGGAATAGACTGCCCATACATGTCAAGCACAGTGCCTCTTTGGCCCTCTTCAAAAGGAACCTTGACGATTGGATGGGAGAAAGGAAATTCACCCCGGTGGTCATGTCACTCGTCCTGCTAGACAGGGGTCCAGGGAAGTAAATAGTGTGGGAAGAAATAGCCAGGGAATTGTTATGGCTAGGCTTGTATAGGCCCTAGGGCTGATAGCCTAGTACCAACCTATGAACCTGTTGGCAACGTGTGGAAATGAAATCTGTATCCCTGGGATACTATAATTAAAACCCATTTGTCCTGGGTTATCAGTTGCCAGTTTCGTGCATGATGTGCCAGTCCCCCCCCCCCCCCCAAAGGGGCGACTAAAAGGTAAGTGCGTGGTGAGTGCAGAGGGAAGTCATTGAGACTGTTTATCATAGGGAGGTGCCTTGTTGTTTCCAGATTTGGAGGTGTAGGCACCCCATTGTTTTGTTCTAAAAGTCCCTTGTGACTGAAACCTGGAGCCTTTGGAATGTCTGGGTTTGACTTGAGTGGCTCTCGAAGGAACTGGAAAGGTCCAGTTCTTAGTAGGCCAGTGCCTACTAAATCTTGGAGGTTGCACTTGTAAGAAATCTTTCACAGTTTGCATAGATTTAGCTTTATCTTCCATCTTTTTTAAAACTTCTTCAGCCTTATTACCAAAGAGACGGTCCTGTTCTAAAGGAGCATCCAGCAATTTTGCTTTAACATGATCAGGCTGAGTTTGCTCTTTGAGCCAAACATGCCTTCTTTGCACAGACCTAGTTACAGCAGCCCTGCAAGAGGCCTCCAAGGAATCAAAACCACATTGCAAAGTATGTTTTCCAACTTGTTCAGCTGAATGCAATAAATCCTGTAAATCTTTATTTTCCACACAGTCAGAAATTAACATCATTTTCTGTTTAAGCAGTCCCATGATATGCTGTTGATATTTAAGCATATGAAATTGACAGTTTAAAGCCCTGATTGCCAAGGTTGCAGAAGTGCAAACCTTCTTACCCCATCTATCCAGCGCCCAAAAATCTCTATCAGAAGGGGCAGGATTTTTAGCAGTAGACGCCTTAATGCCCTTGGGACCCTGAGAAATAGTTTCAGGATCTACAGTAGGATTTTTGAAAAGGAATTTGTGGGAGTCAGGAACCCTGTAGTATCTGTCTGGCTTATAAGGAGCCAGAGGCAGAGAATCAGGAGCCATACTAGATTCTTGAAAAACATCATCAACAATGTCTAGAACAGGAGGTATAGCCAAAGGCCTATGCTGAGGAAGAAGAAAATCCCTAAGTCTCTTTTTAGATTCAGAGAAATCCTGACTTTCCCAGTGGAAATGTTCCCTTAAGGTATGTAAAGTTTCCCCAAAAGACAAATCCTCAGGGGGAGAAGCAGAAGGAATGGAATCTTCTGCATCAGTGTCCTCATAAGTAGGTACAGACAAATCCTGTTCATTAGAAGAGTCAGAAGAAATAGAATCCTGTTCAGAAGATTCATAATCAATATCTTGCCTAGGCCTCTTAGAAGGAGGGGGTTGGCTACGCCTGATCAGAGTAATTAAATCTTCAGCCATTTTGATCATTTGTTTTTTAGGCACAGAGGCCTGCACATGTGGCCCAGGTGTCGGTTTTTTAGACATAGATTTAGATTCTGCCCTTAGTTTTGAAGATGGGGTCAGTCTAATATATAGCTTTAGTTTGAAGACTTCGGTTCTGAAACTCGAAAACGAAAGTTTCAGGAGTCGGCTGACCAGCACTTGCGAACAGCGTCGGCTTCGGGCACCGCGCGGCAAGAAAGACTGATTAAAATGGCATCGGCTGCATGTTTTATACCCCTGACGACCTGACGTCATGGAAGAGGAGACAGCAACCGACGCAGGACCCAAGACTTTGTTATTCAGGCCGATTGAGAGCAACCTGCCAGCAGATTACCCAAATGTAATGACTGCAATACTGAAACACGAAGAACATCTCCACATCAGTTTGTTCTACATACACATTTAAGTGCTCTTAAATTAAGTGCACACGACAGTTGGCAACTAGAAATTGAACTTCATGAGTCTGAAGTCCTCCTCAAAGTATACGTCCTCAGGACAGCAACTGGCTAAGGAACAAAATTCACCTTCCTCATAAGTTTCATGACAGTGGTTTCCAGCTCTTCTGATGTGGCAAAAGGGGGAAGTGTAAAAATGAAAAGGAAACAACCCCCTCTTAGCATACACTGCTTACACCCAGACTTTCAGCTCTCCTGTATGGCAAGAGGAAAGGGTAAAGCTGCAAACTGAGCTAACACAAGATAAAGCAGACAGACACAGTACATCGAAGAGGCACTGCCAAAGAGAAGGGCAGGGGGTAAGGTGCTACTACAGGGATTAGCAATGGCTGCTACATTAGATATTAAACTCTGTCCTCAAATATCTGTTTTGCCATCTTCCATTATGTGCTAACGAGGTTTGATAAACTCTAGTGTAAGGCATATAAAGACAGCAGTCTAATAAAGGGGCTAAGAGAGCCCCAGAATGCAGACTCAATTCAAGCTGAGCTGGTAAGTAGCAAAATCCAAAGGGGAGACAAAGGGAGTTTACAGCCAGAGTCTGAGTTCACATCTAGAAGCCCGTCTCTGAGACAAGAAGGACTGCTACTCACAAACCATGTGAAAGAATTGATAAGACTGCATTATATACTGGAATTAACTGGAAACAACTGAAATTAGACTGGAATGCAAGTCTTTGTTAATTACCCAAACATGTTCTGAACAGGTGCCAGTCTCTCCTTTACGAGTCAAGTCTTTTGTACTTTTCAGAATAAGTTCTGCAACATGTGTAGTTCGGTTAATAATGCTTTATTAAAGGTTCACACTATCCACATGCTGTCATCATTAACAGTGCTGATAAATATAACAATCTTTAGAAATACTGAAATGCTGGTTAGTAATATCAGTGCTGCTACTTATATCCAAAGTTTCTGCACGTATACTCTGATTCTCCTGAGTGAACGAAAACTGCCAAACAAACTGTTGAAGTTGAAAACCTACCGCTTGTTCATTGGATGATTCTCCTGAGTAGTATAAACTAAACAGTCTTTATTTGACCTGTCTTCTGTACTCAGGACTGTATTGTAGACCTGTCTTCTGTACTCAGGCTTGAGTGTCTGTAATGTAGCTTTTACATATAAGCCCAATACCAAACTTCCTTTCTTGAATGCTGAATATTTAATCTTTTCTGTATGTCAGTCCGAACTAACTGACTGACTTCACTAACTGTATCTGTCATAATTCCTAATACCAAAACCCTGTAATGCTTTTCACACCTCTTTAGCCTTGGTTTCCAAGCCTTGCATTGTTTGTGCCTCTTTATCTAGCATTCCATTACTATGTACATCTTTCCCTTGAGAAAGAAATATTCTGTAAACCTCATTAATGTACATCTTATGCATAGCCGGCAAGATTGCATCTATCCCGTGAGAAAGGAACATTCTGTATTTCTCTGAAGCTGAATGCATACATGTAAACACAAGTCTGACTCTATATTTTCAAGCCTATTATTGTACCTTAATGTACTACAGTGAATTCACTAAGACTACCCTCACTCTAATAGCTCCCCATGAGGTCCCTGATGAAAGTTTTAGAGGGACCTGCTTTTGTAGTTATGTTATATCTGTATTACTTACTACTGTAATCTGGTTTGAATACACAGGCTTCATGCCACCTTACTAATAATCTGCATATGTGTAATAAACTCACAATTTTAATTTTGACCACTGTCACTTAAGATTTATGGCCTGTTTGGATAGAAGTCTCTTAAGTTTATGATTTTTATGAAAAAAATACACTTTATTTTGCTTTTGCCTCTTCTTAAAAGAACTCAATTGTATTTATTCTGCTGCAATTATTACTGCTTGGTAATAACTACCAGATTAAATTGTAACTGTTATTCTAAGCCTTTTGGTTTAAGCACTTGGGCTTCAGACCAGTTGTTTTACATTAAGAAGGTTTGTGGTCTGCACTGTTATGGCAGGACAGGTAGCTTACATCCTTCTAAGTTGGGAATTGCTGATTGAAGGCTCAGTGCCTGTTATTCTAAAAGTGTATTAGTTCTGGTTTAAGCACTTGGGCTTCAGGCCAGTTAATTCACATTAAGGTTTGTGGTCTGCACTCTTGTGGGAGGAGAGGTTAGATTCTGTCCTTCTGAGCTGGGAATTTCTGGTTAAAGGATTATTGTGCCTGCGTATTTGAACTGTTTCTTTCTGAAATTGGTGCGCTTTGTTTGCTGTAGCATAGACTAGATTCAGGCATGCTGAATCTAGCTTTGTTTGTGAGCACTAATCCAGACCATCTTTTTTTGGAGAAGGTTCCCCTACACCCTAGTGGCAGAAGTGTGCAGTTAGAACTTGTCTGATTGAAGACTGCTGGAACGGGGCTCAGTTTTTAACTTTTTATTGGTTAATTTGTTTAAATCAGTTTGCTCATTTGCTACTGTTATACTAAAAAAAAAATACACTTTATGCATCGCCACTTAGCTAGGTTTAAACTATTTCTGGCACCATAAAGTCTGCTCTTCAAACTTTTCCTTAGAACTAGCCAGTTTTTTAGTTTTAGCACTCAAATCTGTTTCTTTGAGCTCAGCACTTGTTCAGAACTCGTTGTAAGCATTAAATAAGCTACAAATTACTACAGCACTAAACTTTCCTCACTTGTCTGGAGGAAAACAGTTTTTAGTACTTAATAAATAAGCACCTATCCAGGCATGTCTAAGGGTCAGCTCCTGGTGTTTTCTCCAGTCTACCTGATGAATCTGGGCATCTTGGGGCAATGCAATTGCCTCATGTACACAGACAACCCTCTCCTCCTACCACCCACCACTACAACCTATGAGAGATGCACTTATATAACCAAACTGGAAGCAAAACTCTCTTCACCCAAGACTGGACTAGACAGTCAAGAGGAGAAGGTAAACACTTGCACCACACCACACTCATCACATAGTCCCTCAAAACCTACACCACCAAAACACACACATAGCAACACAAAACACACACCTACATTCACGGAGGTTCTCAATAAAAATCTGCTCAAGCAACAGAGACATCCAAAGGAGAAATGCAAGCAACCTCCTCCCCCCAACACAACCCAAATGACACACCTCCCACAAACTCAGTGTGCCACTCAACAGCAGCCCATAATGCATAACAATGTACCCAACACTCTAGTCATAGGTGACTTTATAGTCAGGCACACTGATGTTCCACTCACCAGGCTAAACAAGGAGAAAGTTACTGTCAGCTGCCTGTCGGGGGCCAGGATCCGCCACATAACACACGCACTCAGGTCACTCCACAACAAGTACAAATATGACTCTGTCATTGTCCATGTTGGAAAAGAGGCATGCAGGAGCTCTCTGATCTTGTAGCCCAGGCAGGTATGACCCTAGCCCTGAGTATTATCCTGCCATCACCCAGAATGATAAAACAGTACAAGAACAAAATGAACTGACTTCAACAATTGGCTAAGCTCCTGGTGTTATTCTAAGGGAATCCAGTATCCATCTGCCTGGGATGACATGATCGACAGACAACGATGCTTTGCCAGAGATGGTCTGCACCTGTCGCCCTTGGGATTCCGAATACTGGCTAAGGCTCTTACTACACCTGTACTGCCTTTTTTAGGCAAGGTTCAAATGACAAATTCACCACTGTAACAGGTACAAGCAAGCAAAATTTGAGGGTAATGCTACTCAGTGCTAGAAGTCTAAACCTCAAAATACATTCACTCAAGGCACTCTTTAAAATGGAGAACAGACCTGTTTCAAGGCTCCAGACAGCACCCCTGCATTACCAGGCTATAATTCATACCACACCTTTTGGCCACCTAACCTGGACCGAAACACTCATGGTGGAGGATTGTCCATATTCATTAAGGATATCCACACCTCCAGGCTAGTTGCTCAGCATAATGCATCTCAGATTATCCAAGTACAACTAACTCTGGGCAAGACTGCAATCCAAATTGTAACTTGCTACAGATCCTCCACATGCCCCAGGATTCCCACTCCTCATTTCTTGATGCACTGGAAAATATTAGGGTACAACCCAACACCCTAATAATGGGCAATTTCAACTACCCCACCATTACCTGGGAAAACTATTCATGTACCAACCCTTTTGCTCAACGTTTTCTGGAATTCATAAATTCCAATGCCTTGGATCAACTCATCCACACCCCCACCAGGTGCAGCAATATCCTAAACCTGGTCATTACCAACATGGGCGACCGGTGTTCCACACCAGAGGTCAATTCCTCATTGGTCAGATATGACCACAAGCTAATCAGCCTAGACATCCACATCCCACCCCCACCCTCCATTAGGGAAACCACTGTAAAAAATTTCTGCAAAGCCAACTTCACGCTTCTTAAAAGAGAAGTGGCAAACTTCACGACACCCATGCAGATTGACAATAGAGATACGACTGCTGAATCCTACAGAAATGCACTTTATAAGCACTTACAGGAGTGCATGGATTGTGCTATCCCTAACAGAACCAAGATGCTATCCTCCAAAAAAAGGAAGCCAATCTGGTGGTCCCCTGCCATAAACAAACTCTACAACAGAAGAAAGAAACTGTTGCAAACAAGAGTAAAATCCCATGATTGGAGGGGTCTACTTTACATGATCAACTTTTCAGAAAGTCGACTTTCATATGGCCAAGACAATATGACCGACTTTCGGAAAGCTGACCATGTAAAATAAACACATTAAACACAACAAACACTTACCTTAAACTCCGGCCCCCACACCCGCCCGTAATGTTAATACACCAACTCCGAGAACCCACTACAGTGCGGAAGAGGGAAATTTTTCCATTCCGCACTGTACGGAGATAGCGGTTCCCCACAGTCAGCTTTTCAAAAGTCGATCACATGGTCTCGGCCATATTAAAATAGACTTTCTGAAAAGTCGACCATGTGAAGGGGACCCGACTGCAGGCACTCACTGGTCAGCCTCAGTAAGAAGCTGAGATCCCTCATAAAATCCTCCAAAGCTAGTTACGAAAACAAAATCGCCACTGATTCTAATGACCAACACAAAGCATTCTATAGCTATGTCAAGAATCTCAATGGCAACACTCAGATCTGTTCTGAGTTACAGTACAATGGCACTAGATATACAGAACCAACAGATATTGCCAACATCTTGGCAGATAGGTTCAGTGCTAACTTTACCCCCTCTCACCCCCTAAAGGGCCCATCTCTATACTGGAAGAATGCAAAGTTCCTGTAATCACGGCTGCACAGGTAAAATCCACACTCTCCAAAGCCAAAAACACAGCATCCATCCATGGGACCTGACAACATCCCAGGCTGCATTCTACATGAACTACAGAATGAACTGGCACCCCACCTAAGCACCATGTTCAATCATAACCTCACCCCAGGCTTTGTGCCCACTGAATGGTGCACAGCGACAGTTATCCCACTCAACAAAGGGGGAGCCACCACGGACCCCGGGAACTACCGCCCCATTAGTCTAAAGAGCCTGGTCTGTAAGGCCATGGAACGTATCATCATGGAACTTATAAACAAAGACATTGGTAATCTCCAAACTCTGGACCCCACCCAGTTTGGGTTTGTAAAAGGCAGATCATGTCTCCTAAACCTGACAGACTTCTTGGAAGCAGTCACCAAAGCTGTAGACGAGGGTAAGGTGGTTCACACAGCCTATCTAGATCTCACCACGGCTTTTGACACCATCCCCCACACTGGAATTATAGATAAACTCACTAAACTAGGTATACATCCCTATGTCACAAGATGGCCTGCCAAGTGGCTCACTGACAGAACCCACAATGTGAAAGTAGCAGACTCCAAATCCGACTTCAGACCAGTGACAAGTGAAGTACCACAGGGTCCAGTCCTGGGTCCTCTCCTATTTGGTATCTACTTTTCTGAAGTACAGGCTACCACAGAAGGTCTTTGGCTAACAAAGTTTGCAGATGACTGCAAACTAGGAGCCATAATTGAAACTCCTAACGATGTGGACATCCTACAAAAGGGCCTCACTGAGACAGATGCCTGGTGTCAAAGCCATGGCCTTAAGCTCAATGCCAAAAAGTGCAGTGTCATCCCCTTTGGTAAAAACTCTGTACCCATGAGCTACCACATAGGTGGTAGTCTACTTAACACCGAAAGTGTGATAAGACACCTTGGGACACAGGTGGGCAGTAGTCTCTATTTTGATAATCACATCGCCACAGTGGTTAGGAAATCCTTTAACGTGGCACACCTCATCGCAAAAGGTTTCTCATCCAGGAAAAAAGAGGTCACTGTTCCTCTCTACTTCTCACTCATTAGACCCATTATATAGTACAGCACCCCTTTTGGTATGTACCTCACAAGACATCAACAACTGGAAAGCCTGCAGAAATACCTCACAAAGACCGTCTCAAAAAAATCCAGCTTTAGTCCATCGCATATCACCTACTCAGAGGCGATCTATGCCTAACACACAAAGCTAAGTCAAACCAGAGCTGTTGGACATGCTCCACTTAAAGAAATCCCAATCCCTCCGAGCTACACGTTCTAGGAAACTAAACCTTGTCACCACAACAAACAGCACATGCTGGAGGGATAGATTCCTGTCCCAGAGACTTCCCATACTCTGGAACAAACTACCTATCTATATCAAACAAAGCTCCTCATTAGCACTCTTCAAGAAAAATCTTGATGATTGGATGGGAAATAGGAAATTCACCCCGGGGATCACCTCTGTGGCTCTGCTCGACAGGGGTACAGGAAAATAATTTTCTTGGGTGGCGAAAGACAGGGTACCTTTTTGGCTAGGCTTGTATAGGCCATAGGGCCGATAGCCTAGTACCTACCGATGAACCTATGAACTTGACAATTGTTTTTCTTTATCTGGTGAATAAACTTGCAATTTTAATTTTGACCACTAGGTGTCACATCTGTTTGGATTGAACTCTGTTACCTTTATGATTTATTTACCATATCAACTAGATCCACAGTCTTTAAAGTTTCTAAGTCTTAAGTTCTGATGTGTGCGTGATGTAGCTAAAACCTGCACATTATTCTGAAAATCTGTCTCTTTTAACTCTGTGGTTTCTAAAGCTTATTAGGCCAGGTAATTCTTTTAACTCTGCTGTTCTGGAAACAGCATGGAGAAAATGCCATACACATCCTTAACCTGTCTTTGTGAGTCTTTTAAGTTAGAAAGAGTACAAACTGTTAACCCTGTCTATTTTTCCCCATCTCTGTAAGCTGTAATGGCTTCCAAGTGGATGAAATGAGATTTCGTCTTTGCATCTGCTCTAAGATGTTCACCAGTATTTTCGACAGAGAGGGAGTTTCCATTTTGCAGTTTTGCCTATAGATTTCTGAAAATGGTAAGCCTCTTTCTGAAATAACATGGATATCAGCAAGGACACAAGTGCTAAATGCACATATTATGTGGACATAAACAAACAAGACTCCTGATAAAGTCTGGACATTATTACATCAGTGGCATGAACAAGCCAGTAGTGATGTTAAAGGTAATACAGCATTATTTGGTATAAATACAAGTGAGAAAGTTTGTGTGTGTAAATGCATTCATTGTTTTGTTCAGTATGTACAACAGCATAAAACTCAAGTTAAATGTTTTAACTGTGAAGACGGATATCCTTGTTTTTCTTTAACATGTCAAACTATATTACAGAAACTGTCAGTAAAGACTATGCAGGGCAAGATAAAATTGTCAAATGATGTCAAAAGTTATTTTGTAATGTCAGTTTCTAAAGAATCCAAGTCATTTTTGCATCATGCTAAAAGCTCACAGGTTGTAGAGACAGTTTAAATGTTTCAGACCTACTGCTCGCAGTGGGATGCTTTTATTTTTTACAATATGTTAACATTTGAAAACTGGCTTTCGCATACAGCTGGGAATGCATTGAATGATTCACTGCAAAGATGTCTTTGGTATTTACAAAATATATAGTAACGCACACAAATGACACTTGTAAAGATTTGCATGCAGTACAGAAACATGCAAATGTATTGGTTAACACAGCTAAAGTGCTTAGAAAGACATTCTACCTGGCCAATTAGGGAAAAAAAAGTAACCATACAGATTTATGTTGTGTAGGGTATACCAGAAATAACAGTCAAGCTACATAAATATGGTTTGTCAGGATTTAAAGGGTTAAAAATTACAGCAGGTAACAGATCGACAACTCCATACAGCTCTGTACTAACAGTCAAGTTACAGGAATACAATTTTGTTAGGATTTAAAGAGTTAAATATCACAGTAGCTAACAGTCTGAAGTGTAATAGCTATATACCAGGTATGGACATGTCATCAGAGTTAACTACAGCGTTGTTAGAGTATTTTAATATTACAGTTTCTGACAGTATGCTAAAACAGGCAAAATATAACAAAGAAGATATTTTTAAGCATAACTTTTTTATGAAGATGAGTTTAAAATAGTAAGTGCAATAGGACGTCAGAAAAGGAGAACAAGGTTGGGGGGGTGAGAACAGGGATGTACTGACAGCATCATCAGCTCAGCCCCACCAGCTATGGGAAGCCCTGACAGACAAATTGCATGTTTTTTCTGTAAAAAAATTGGGATGCCTCAAGCAGGACTGTGTATACTACAGAAAATGGAAAAGGAGGGAGATAGAGAAAGGAGTATTTGTAAGGGACTCAGAAGAAAAAGAAGTCAAAAAGAAAGCAAAAGTTGTAGGATGATAACACAGGGGGTCAAAGTGAACTGAGTGTTAACCAACAGTATATGACAATATAAGTTAGAGAGATAATTTCAGATCTTATGAGAAGAGACAAAAACAGACTGTGGGAAGCTAAAAGTTCTGATTAGTGGGAGGTACAAGAGAGAATTTGGCACAGGTAATGGAGCTAATAGCTCTCACCCATAAATTGCAAGCAGGAAAGGACACACTGTCAATGGTGTTATTACAGTCTTGACCATAACAGGCATCTCAGGGAAGGCACACTAACTTAAGACAGGTTACTTTTTGTAGCAGGAGAATACTCCCGTAAAAAAAGGATATCATCCTTACATTAAAAGTACAGCTGTGTACACTTACCATAAATGTAGATGTTCGAGTGTATTCACTGTTGCAGTCATCACCTGTGGGTTATCCCTGCTGTGGTAGCCCTCGGCCGGCCCAAATACCAGAGTCAATGTTTTTCTGCATCAGCTGCTGTCGCTTGCTGGCTGACGTCAGGTCATCAGTGCTATAAAGGAAGGCAGCTGATGCAATTACATCAACTTTTCTTGTCCTAACCAGTCAGAGGCCCAAGTAAATATAGAAAGTGGTCCTGGTGGCTAAAAGCCACCGTTAGAAAGTTATGTCTCCCTAAAGAAAGAAGACATAAGGGGGAAGGAGGGTGGGAAACCAGGACTGCAACAGTGACTACACTAGAACATCTACAATTATGGTAAGTGTACACAACTGTACTATGTTCTTCGTGTTTCACTGTTGCAGTCATCACCTGTGGGAGGATTCCTAAAGCTGAGGAGAGGGGTGGTAGGATTAGTAAGAGACCTAGGAATGGGTCAGCATGCCCTGCAGAACTGCAGAGGCAAACCCTGCCCTAGCCTTAGAAAATAGAGGTAGGTGGTAATGCTTGGTAAAGGTATGGACAGAAGTCCAGGTGGCAGCTTCCAGGATGTCCCTGGTGGGAACTCTTCTGAGGAATGCTGTGGAAGTGGAGGCTGCCCTAGTGGAATGGGTTTGAATAGACTTTGGGGGGGGGGGTTCCCATGCAAACTGTACCAAAAATGGATACAGTGCGATATCCATTTGGAAATGGTTTGTTTGGAGATGGGCTTCCCCTCTGCCCCTTGGGCAAAGCTGACAAGTAGTTGGGTCTGTTTAACTGAAGGGTTTAGTATGGTCTAGATGGTATCTGAGGTGTCTGTGCACGTCCAGTGAGTGCAGAATTCTTTCCCCCTTGTTTTGAGGGTTAGGAAAGAAGGTGGGTAGATATGGCCAGGTTGAGAGTTATATTAGATACCACCTTGGGCATAAAGGATGGATTAATCCTCAGGGAGACCCTGTCTGCATGGAAGATGATGACGCTCAATGGTCATCAGTACCTGAAGTTCTGAAACCCTTCTGGCTGAGGTGATAGCTAGGAGAAAAACAGTCTTCCAGGAGAGGTATCTTAGTTCTGCTGAAACAGCAGGTTCAAAGGGTGGTAAAGTTAGTTTTCCAAAAAAAAAAAAAGTTTTTCCCAGGCTGGAGTGGGTGGGCCTTCTGGGAGATCTGATATTAGAAGCTCCTCTGAGGAATTGTTTAATCAAAGGATGGAAGAACAGGGGCTGTTCTGTATCAAAATGAGCTGAAATGGCTGAGCAGTGGATTTTAACAGAGGGGAAGGAGAGGCCACTATTAAGTAGCTCTGCTAGGTAGTCCAGGAAAAGAGGGATGGAAGGTTGTGAGGTACTGCCCCCTCTGGACTGGCTCCAGGAAAAGAATATTTTCCATTTTCCTACATAAGATTTTCTGGTGCTGGACATTCTGGCCTCTGTGATCATGTCTAGGACCTGTTTGCTTAATAGGGGCCCCTTGTTCGCCTTTAGAGTATTAGCCATACTGATAGTTTAAGAGTCTGCAGGTCTGGGTGCAGCACCCACCCCCCCAACCGAGTTAAGAGTTCTGAGATCAGGGGAAGCTGCCTGGGAGGCTGTAAGGTCAGGCTGTGCAGTAAGGGGTACCAATATTGTCTGGGGCAATCTGGAGCAATAAGAATGGCCTTTGGTCTCTCCTCCCTTATTTTGATCAGTACCTTAGAGATAAGAGGCAGAGGAGGGAATGCGTACAAAAAGAGGGTGTTCCATGCTAGGTGGTGATACTCCCTGGTACCAAATTTCTTCAGCTGATGGTTGGGATGTGAAGCAAAGAGATCCACCTCCAGAGTCCCTCACGCCTGAGTGATTTGTAAAAAGATTTCTCTGTGGAGCTGCCACTCATTGGGGGGGGGTCCAGAGTGTTGTTGATCCCTGGTAGGCATTGTCCTATCAGATGTAGTCCCATGGAAGAGGCTGACAGACAGAGGTTCATGGCTAACCTGCACAAAGGGTAAGATCGGGTCCCTCTCTGTTTGTTGTTGTACATTACTGTGGTGGTGTCTGTTTTGATAAGGAGAACCCCTGGCTTGAGATGGGGTTTGAAGGATGTCAGAGCCTTTTATACTGCAATCATTTCCTTCTGGTTGATGTGCAAGGGAAAGGTGCTGGGCATTCCAAAGACACTGGGTGCACCTGCCTTGTAGGTGAACACCCCAAGCTATGTCTGAGGCGTCGGTGTTAACGGTCTGCCTGGTTGGGAGGAGGGTGAAGGGAAGACCATTGTCCTGGGCACAGGCCCCTGCCCACCAGAGAACGGCCCTTATGCAAGGGGATCAGAGGTAGAGAGGTCTCTAGAGGCTGAGAGTGCTGACACCAAAGGTTCTTTAAGGTATCAGTAAATTTTTCTCATGTAAAGCCTGGCCAGAGGAATTAGAAGGATGCAAGATGCCATGTACCCCAAGGCTTGCAGGAACTTCCTCATAGTGAGGTGACATCTGGAAGCCATCTGGGTAAAATAGAGAGGCAGGAAGCTCTGTTTTTCTGGGGATAGGAAGGCCATTTGGGATGCTGTGGCCAGCAGTGCCCCCAAGAAAATGATCTTCCTGGACGGTGTTTGCCTTGATTTCCTCTCGTGGATGGTATACTCTAAGGAGGTTAGGAGGGTTTTGACAAAGAGGAGGTCCTTGAGGAGTTTTTCTTTGCAATCTGCCTGAATGAGACAGTCGTCCAGATAAGGGTAAATTTGTATATTTTTCTGTCTGCAAAACGCTATGACTGGGGCTAAGCATTTGGAGAATACCCTGGATGTAGTAGATAAGCCAAAGGGTAGCGTAGAGAACTGAAAGTGTTGTGAGCCTGCTCTGAAGCGAAGGAATGTCCTGATGGATTCCCTTATGGGGATGTGGAGGTAGGCATCTTTTAGCTCTAGGGTAACTAACCAGGCATTTTTTGATAGCATAGGTAGCAGCTGCTGCAAAGGTAGCAGTTTGAATTTAGGAACCACCAGGAAGATGTTCAGAATGGATAGATCCAGGATGGGGTGCCAAGTTCCCTCTCTTCTAGGAACAAGGAATAGTTTGGAAAAAAAGCCTTCGCATGTTTGGTTTGAGGGGACAGGTTCTACTGCCACTTGGGATATGAGAGTTTGGACTTGTTTTAATGCCTCTGCCCACTGATTTGGAGGTAAGTCTGGGTACCCTCTTGGAACTGGGAGTTCGTTGAAGGAGAATTTGTATCCCTGAGAAATGATCTTTAAAACCCATTGGTACTTTGTTACAGAAAGACAATTCTCTTTGCAGAGGGAGAGCCTTCCTCCTAGTTTGTGGTGAGTGAAAAGAGGGCAGAGGGGGGAGAGGGAGTCATTGAGAGTTTTTGCCATAGAGGGATGGCTTAGAACTTCCTGCCTTTGGAGTGAAAGTTGTCCATTGTTTGGTTCTCTGCTGTCCCTGGGATAAGCATCCGGGTGGTCTGTCCCTGCGGGGCTTACCTTGACCTTGTCTGCTAGGTGCAGGAAAGGACCAGTGTTTTGAGGGAAAATTCCTACTGAACCTAGGAGGTTGTACCTGAAGGAAATATTTTATTGTTTGCATAGATTTTGCTTTGTCTTCCATCTTTTTAAGAACCTCTTCTGCTTTGACTCCAAACAAGCAGGCCTTATCCAAGGGTGCATCAAGTAATTTAGATTTGACATGATCAGGGGGAGGTTGTTCTTTCAACCATGGATGTCTCCTAATGACAGATCCTGACACTGCTGCCCTGTTTGAGGCTTCTAGGGCATTATAACCACAGTATGAAGAATGTTTAGCCACTTGACAAGTGGAGTGCAGTAAATCTGCTAACTCTTTCGAATTGGCACAGTCAGGAGAGGTTGAAATCTTAATAGTTCCAAAGTGTGCTGTTGATATTTTAACATGTGGAAATGGCAGTTGAGTGCTCTGATAGCCAAGGTCGCAGAGGTATATACTTTTTTATCCCATCTGTCCAGACCTCTTGAGTCCTTGTCAGAGGGAGTAGGATCCTTTGCAGAACTAGCCTTATAGCTCCTTTTGGTCCCTGTGTAATGACCTCTGGGTCTGCAGCAGGATTTCTGTACAGGTATGTGTGAGAATCCGGTACTCTGTAATAGCAGTCAGGTTTTCTGGGAGCAGGTGGGAGGGTGTTAGGAGTTAAGCTGGATTCCTGGAAGACATCATCAACCACCTCTAAGATAGGAGGGTGGCCAAGGTTCTGTGCTAGGGCAGGTCTAGAAACTCTCTTAGTCTTTTCTTAGACTGAGAGAAGTCCTGGGATTCCCAGTGGAAATGCTCCCTGAGGTTGTGAGGGGTTTCCCCAAAAGAAAGATCTTCTGGTGGGGAGGCAGAAGGGATGGATTCCTCTGTATCTGAATCCTCATATGCAGTAAGAGGTTGTTCCTCTTCCAAATCTGAATAGTCAGACTCCTCAGAATCCTGTTCTGTCAGTATTTCAAGGGGAAGAGAGGACAAAAAGATTTCTGCGGCATACCGGACTCCAAAAGGGTATCAGTATAGGCCTGCAAAGGTATCAAATCGGGCATTAGGGGATGTGAAAGCACCTCACTGAATTCTGGAGAACTGATGACCTGCTTAGTGGTAGAGTCATCGGAAGGCTTAGCCTTGTGTGCCTCTATCTCTATCCTTACATTTTTTCGGAATGTCAACAGATTGTTGGCTGACGGACACCATTTCGGAATGTGAAGACGGAAGACGAAAATACCTGACTACAAAAAGAGCTCTACGACAAATGGTTCTAGCGTTAAAGAGGGCACAGAACTGGCAATGTTGTGGTCTGGGCCTAAACAAGTGATGCAGTATGAATGGAAGTTTTAGTGTGGTATTTGCTTTCCACAGCAGATACAATTGTTAACTTTTTCGGACATCAGTTAGTGCAAGAAAAAAGGATCCCCAAAGGGGTACTTAGCTTTAGACGTTTACAGCTGTAATTCAAACTCTGGTAGCGACTGACCAGTACACTTGCGAACTGCTTCTGCTATAGGCTCCACAGCAAGAAAGACTGATGTAATGGCATTCACTGCCTTCCTTTATAGCACTGACAACCTGATGTCAGCCAGCAAGCAACAGCAGCCGACGCAGAAGAACATTGACTCTGGTATTCGGGCCAGCCGAGGGCTACCACAGCAGGAATAACCCACAGGTAATGACTGCAACAGTGAAACACGAAGAACATTTGCTTTTGGCCATTTACTGGGGAATAAGACAGACAAAATATCTGACAATCAAAACTTTGCTAAATGACAGTGAGATAAACAAAATCACTGAAGGGGTTAGTCATATATTCCTGCAGTGTATGCGTATGATGCACATTTCTGGAAGGATGGGAAGTACTATACTGGGTTTGCAACAGTAAGATTGCAAAAGAGAGACAAACCAATTACGGTTAAGTTACCAAGATACATGTCATCACAAAGGGCTGAGCTAGAAGCTGTACAATATGTTTTGCAGCATTTACATCTAGTAAGTATTTACAGTGACAGTGCATATGTAGTAAATTCTCTGAGACTACATAAGGCGATGTGGGCTAGAAGAGGGTTAACTGATAATGCAGGACTGATTAAAAAGTACAAGTTGCAGTACTTTAAGGTTAAAAGCAAAGCATCAAATATGGATAAAACACCTGCAAAAGTACATCACTAGCCAAAGAGTAAAGTACTTAGTAACAGGAATAGAGTTGTGGCAAACAAGACAAAGTAGATGTTCCAACCTTAAAAGTAAGGACAGTTCCAAAAGGAGGTGTATGTATACAACAGATAGGATCAAAACAAGTAGAGGTCAGTAAATGCAAAATCAAAGTAGCTAGGAAATAATACATTTGCATTACAAAAGCATATAAATAGCTTGCTATGGAATGGGAAGCAACCTGTTATGTAAGATATGTAATACCATCAATGAAATTAGCTAAAGAATTACCTGAAGGTAAAATATTGGTACATTAGATCAACCATAGCTCTACAGTCATGACATAAAAGCAGCAGAAGCGAAAGGGACTTTACGCTCTTATCAACGAGGATTGCTGTACTTGTATTCCAGACAAGACAGAATCCATCAAACAACATTTAAGGAAAATACAACTAGCATCTAATAAGGCTAGAAAGACATGGAACAGTGACTGGAGTGATTGGTTAAATGGATTATTTCCAGAATGGTGGAAAACCATAATTACAGTTTTAAATGCTGCAGCAGCCATTATTTTGTTGATCATAATAATGTGCTAAACTTTGTATTAAAAAGACTGTCAATCAGGTATCTATTGTAACTAATGCAGGTGGTAAAGAAAGTAATGAATGGAGGCATGATTTTTCTGTAAATATATATATATTTTTTTGTTTTCAAAATAAAAAGGGGAATTGATAGAATTTTGTAAATTAAGACTGGTTTCCCGCATAAGTAACATGCATAACCGTTTTACCTTCACAGTTAACAGAGGTTTGGTAATCATAACAACAGTGTGATATTTTAGAAATAGCATGTGACAAAATATGCATTGGTTTAATAGAATGTACTTGTGTGAAACAAAAAGTATTATACTTCTGAATTTTTTTGTATCAAATGGCATTAACAATAGAGGCTTGTTGAAATATACTAAAAAGCTGAATGCACACAGATATTCAAGCTAAAGGGAAATGGCTAACACACAAAAAAAAAAAGTTTTAACTACCCTATCAATGAAAGAGCATTTCGGCATGCTGAAAACTGGTTTTCTCTGGATAAGCAAGGTTAACACAACAGAAAAGTTACAGACTATCCAATTACTGAAAGATCTTTTCTGAAAGAACATTTCGGCTGCAGAGAACTGGTTTTCTCTGGATTCAGATAAGGATACAAAGAAGGCTTCAATACAGGAAAAGAATGTTTTCATCAAGGACAAAGTTTTGAAACTGTAAAACTGGTTGCAATGTCACTTTGGTGGACAGTTTGTAATCTGAGTCAGCTGAGGAAGTGCAGTGTATCTGACACTTATATCCATGTTATAAAGCAAATGTAATTAAATTCACAGTAGTGCTTGGTCAGCTTGTTTCGATAAATTTGTCAGCAATTACAAATATGCAGTTACACAGTCAGTTTGTCTGTGTAATCTGCTGTTAATTTCAATGTAACACTATGGTGGTGACAATCAAGTGACTAAGGATGGTGAGAAACCAAAGGTCTCACTCCTGACAGAAGGCACCACGGATTTATGTCCTGCTCAGTTTTGTATTTTTCTGAGGATATGGAAGATGATGGCTCCATACAGCATGATGACCAGGTTAGCAACCAAGAGTGGCCTATGAAAGTAAGTCAGAGACTGTTGCCTCAAACATGGTATCCAAGACCCTTAACACCTGCCTTTCATACTCTTGACTAGGATCTGTAAAGAAGTTTCTTAATCAAGTCTTCCATGAACGTCAATGTCAGCCAGATAATGGGCTGCCAATGAAGGCCTATAAATTGGCTACATGATGACTGCAAGTTGCTTGGTTGAAGGCACTGGCTAATGCACTGATGGTGAACCTTTTGGGTTTGGTGCATCAAAAGCTCCTGGCACAAAATAATTCAGTGCACTTCACATGAGCAACGAATGCCAAAGCAGTATCTTTGGCAACTTGGGTCTTGGTGATCGCTGACGTGTCACCCAAAACATTGTGGCATGTGTCAACTTTGACATGCATGTCATAGGTTTGCCATTACTAGGCTAATGTCATTGTCCATTTCCAAACAACAAATGCAGAACCAGAGACATCCTCACATCAAGATCTGGATCTAGCAGACTCAGTTTCACTTTGAAGGTTTAGCTTTCTTGGGCATCTAGTGCTTCAATTTTTCCTTTGATACAAACTAAAAAACAATCAAGACTTAAGTGGCAACTCAGAACAAGGGACTAAGGAACAAGCATCCCCCAACTCTTCTTTTTGGGGATATTTCCTTTCATCCTTTGGATGGAATGTTAAACCAAGACCCCATCTGCCTAAGTTGGTGGCAGCACAGCTAGATGCAAAAGAACCAATGCACTTACCAAAATGAGTTAGGGAAGATCCCCAGTGTCTTGGCCAAAAAATCCCCTAGTCAGTATGAATACCCCCTCGAGAGTTCCCTGAAAAGGTACAGTTGTTCACACTAAGCCAAAGTGTAAAATAAAATAAATAAAATGCACTACAAAACCATACCAATATTGTAAACATACCACAGAGCTAGATACACAAAAACATGAGACATTTGCCAACCAGGTGTAGTATATTACAATGGCAGAACCGTCTACTTCCCTCTGATGCTTCTGAGTATTAAGTAACAGCAGTATCAACTCATTTTTTTCCCATTTTTACATGGGGTTGGTGTGCCACATCAACTACCTCCACTTCTCTCTCTATTCAGAGCCACTCTCCTACCTTCTACAACAGTCATGCCTGCCTGTTTCAGGTCTTCTTTCATGCAATTTATCTGTCTCTTGGCTGGGTGTCTTCTGTGAAAGTCTTGCTATTCATAATGTCATAAAATCATAACTGTGAACATTACCTAAACAATGTTTACAACATATTACAAGTAGTAAACAACAAAAACAAAAATGCAGTCAGAAGACATACATTTTCAGGTCTCATGCAGACATACCTGTTCTTGTTGCAACGCCTTTACAAAGGCATTTTTCAACCGGTTGGTGTGTTCAGCTTTCAGTGCCTTCTTCTGATTGGATGTCATACACTGCTCACATAAGATCTTCCCACTTTTTTCCTGCTTCCAATGTGGCGTGAAGTCAGTGTTACACTGAGCACAAATAAATGGTTCCACTCTCAATAGTGGAGTACATTTACCTGGATAAAACAACAGAATAAGTTAGCAAACCAAAGTTAAAGAAAAACAGAGATATTGTCAGATCAAAAAGTAAAGTCACAAGGACTACAGATACCAAAATATCCTTTAGCTACCACACACAAATGGGGTATAACAGAGCAAAATGGCATTATTTACTGCAAGGAATGTACAAGATTGAAGAATTCATGCCTAAGTCTCCTGAAGAAGATTCAGCCCACTGGCAATTTACTGCTTCCGAAACATCTTGAAATACTACCAGAAAATCAATAAACAAAACTTAGTTACACTGCACAAACAGCAACAGAAACTAATCACTTTTTTCCAGGCTAAAAAGACTGGGCTTTATATTCTATTGCTGGCTTGTATCTGCAGGTAGTCAGTATCTGCTGCTACTGTGATTAATAATTTGTGTACTTACTACACTTGATCTAATATAGATACTTACATGACTATCAACAGCAATAATCTACATTTAGGTCAGCTAGTTTAGTTTAAAATACACACATTCTTATCTTATCAGGGGATCTACCAGAGGACTCTCCTTGACTTGCCCGTGGTTGCATTTGTTCTTCCTCCCCAACAAGCAGAATTCAGGATCTTTTTCAGCACAATCATGCTCAAGGATATATGTATACATATCACTGGAGTCTTTCCGCTTGCTTCCTTACCACAAATAAGCATCCTCTTACAATTTAAAAAAATAAGATATGTCTGATACTAATGGGGTCTACTTCGTAACAACAAAAGACCAGAAGAACGAAACGCACAACACCGAGACGAAAACAACGAAACCCCAGAACACCAAAAAACACGTAAGTTTACAAAACCCACAACACACAAAAACACACACACAACTGTCCCACACTACTAAACAAAACAACCTACACTAATGATAGGCGGGGGGGCAAGCCCCCCTGCACCCCCCTACTTTAATATTCTAACTCCGAGATCACACAGACACACACCCACACAGTACAGTCCCTCACACACACACACACACACACACACACACACACACACACACACACACACACACACACACACACACACACACACACAACACACACACACACACACACACACACACACACACACACACACACACACACACACACACACACACACACCACAGTCACAACGCACACTTACACACAGCATTTCCCCTCACAAATGCACACACACACACACACACTTATCTACAGCAGAACACTAAAAGCGCTAATTCAAACTCCCGTAACATCGGGATTTTGAATTTCGCACTTTTCGGTGTTCTGCGGTTTCATTGTTTTCGTCTCGGCGTTCCGGATTTCGATCTTCTGGTCTTTCGTTCAACTCAAGTAGACCCGGTACTAATACCTCATTAAACAAGAACTAGAAAATATATACACTGGTCATTCATATAGTATAGTATATGTCACTCATCCCTCTCTAACATAGATGACAACCAGGCAGGGTAGTTTGTTTAGATGCTTTATTACATAGAAACACATCAGGATGGATACCAGCATCATAAAATATAAACCAACTGATTAACAGACAGGCCTTACATACATACATGCTTACATCTCAACAGCTTACTACAAAATGACAGCCAGGCTTGCACGTGCTCAGAATTTATACATTTGTGCAAGCCCGTAGACAGCTTCTTAAAGGTACGTGCAAAATCACTGATCTACATCTTCCCTCTTAAAAAAGATTGCCCTTAGTAAAAATAAACAACATTGGGGTTAGACATGCATTATTACAGAGATTAGAAACAAACACAATGTTCATGGCCAAGTTGCCATGTATCTATAACATGTTCTGGAAATACGACCGGATCTGGTAACATACCAATCTGGAGTGGGTTTAACAACAAGGACAGTCTTCGGTGAACAAATGTTATCAGGAACTTCTGGATTCATCACAGGAATGGAAATATTCTCTGAAGTAGAACACTGGACAACTCACTCTGAGATAGAGTCTTTCTCATAGGCTATGTGCTATGGTATAGGCTCGGATACAGGCATCAAGTGTTTCCGATTATGCCTAAACTCTACTCCTTGTGATTCCAAGCAAATCTTCTTCACAACTCCAATCCGATCATAACCTTTGGATGTTTGCATCCTTACAACTTCTCCTCGTAATGGATTGAATGGTTTGCTGGTTTTATTGTAGGAGAACTTCTGGGTTAAACGCTTCTTCAACAGATTGGTTTTCACTGACCTGTTCTTAACACGTGGAACCAGCAACTTCATACTGATAGGTATCGTGGTTCTGGTTTGTCTCGACAGAAGTCTCTGGGCAGGTGAACCAAGATGTTTATCACCAGGAATATTTCTGAGATTCAAGAAAACGTTACTGTCTCGTTTTGACTTCTCTAGTAACTGTTTTGCACTTTGAACTGCACGTTTTGCCAAACTATTTGATTGGGGATACTCTGGGCTACTCGTGATATGAGTAAAGTCCCACTCTTCGGAAATCTTTTGAACTGTTGGCTTGTAAACTGCGTGCCATTGTCAGAAATAACTTTGTGTGGACTACCATGGACTGCAAAATGACACTTCATCTTAGTAATGACAGTACTGGATGCTAGGTAAGGAAGTAGGTGAATCTTGAACCAATTAGAATAAGAGTCTACCAATACCAAATAATGTTGACCATTCCACTCGAAAATGTCAGTAGCAACAGTCAACAAAGGTAGTTCAGAGCTAAGTGGTTCCTTCTGTTGATATGGCTTACTACTATTACACATAGAACAAGATGAAAGTACTCTCTCTCAAGGTCTTGTGACATAGAAAGCTAAAATACTAGTCCTCTCACACTTCTTTTGGTACAGTCGGTTCCTGGATGACCACAATGCAAAACAGTAATGCACTCTTGTTGCAAGGACTTTGGAACAATTACTTATGGACCTTTTATAATGATACCATTGTCAGCAAAAATCTCATTTCTGTATGGAAAATAAGGTTGCACTTCTTTAGGTAAACTAGATTGTTTTGACGGCAATCCTTGACTGATAAAGTGGTTGTGCCTTTGTAAAACTGGATTTGTGGCTGTGTGATCTCTCAGCTCATCAAGATGTGTGGAACAAAAATTTCTCACTTCCATGACTTCAAAATCAAGGTTCTCATTCTCATGCTGTTCAGTGGTGTTTCTGGGTGATCTGCCGGGCCGGTGTTAGAATTTTGGGGGCCCCCAACAGATGTCAAGCTGGAGGCCCCCCAGGCACTTCCAGTCTATGTATCTCCCTGTCACTGCCACCCTTTCTAAACAGCCTTTTAGTTTATGCTGCACACTTTTAGGAGTAGTACACACAGGCTGACCTTTAGCTACAATATTCTTACATTACAAGACGTGTGTACTATACTGCATTGGCCCATGTCACAAAAAAGGGACATTTACAGTTACTGGTATTTAGTTGTAGCAATGACATATTGCAGTAACTCTATGTACAGGTCCGGACTTAGGTGAAATGGTGCCCTGGGCCTACTGTTTCAGACCTCTCCCATACACACAATAGCCTCCGGTCTTCCCTGTCGCCACTCCCCATCTTTGGCTACCCATAACATACACGTTACTTTTTTTTCTTCCTTTTCTCACATTTTGCCTTACTTTTCGGCTTTTTCAAGAAGCTATAACTTTCTATATACTCTGAAGTGCATTTTAAAGTTTTTTTTTTTAATGGCTTGAACAGAAATTGTTTAATTAATTATGATTAAGTAAATAAATTGTGTTGTTGTTCAGCTTTAGTTTTCATTGCATCCTTTCAACATACATTTCCTGACCAAAAACACTACCGTAATAACCATTTAGGAAATAAGAAAAGAATTTCAGTTTTATTTTTTTCTTTCAATGAAGACATAAGTTGTACCCAAGGGTTAATGTTCAAAGATGACAAAACAGTAGCTCACAATAAACTAACAAACCTTTGTTGTCTGGATACACAGGTCCTATATGGGAACTGTCTGCCTCCCAGACCCTTCCAAAAGACTACTTATGCATTCATCTGGTGTTAGACAGGGATGAAGACAAAGGTTCAAATTGCCACAGTCATGTATTTCAAGAGACTGCTGATATACATATACATAGTACGTCTCCTCACTCCGCAACCCAGACTGTTAAAGGCAGCCAGCTGTATTTGTGTCCTAAGTGTGATTGTGAGGAAAGTGAAAAATAATGATTACAGTAACATATTCTACTTTGTTTTTCCTACACAAGCTGTAGTAATCTTACACAGGCTGTAGTAATCTTCTTTATACACCGCTGAGGTATGTGAGAAAAGTAAAAGAAACGACCACACTGTCCTCAGCCCAAACACAAGCTTTAATGACCTCATGTGCACACATCTATGATTTGACTGTGAGAAATAATACCACAGACCCCCCCCCCCTATAACCTACAGCAGATTTCTGTGCACACACATCCAAATGGGGCTGGTTTTAGAATTGGTGCAGTTGAGAGCAGAGGCCATTATCATCTTTATCCTGACAGGGTCATATCACAGCCCTGTTCAGGTTAAAGAGCAGAATCAAAAAATTTATATATTTTTTCTTATAGGTTTATAGGTTCATAGATTAGTACTAAGCTAACTGCCTTTGCGAGCCATTTTAAGCCTAGCCAATTATCCCTTGTGAGACTCAAACCTTGCACCTTGTGTTTGCAAGGCAAACACCTTAACCATTAGGCCACCCTCCCAACCCTTCTCATTTTTCTTCAAACAACAGTGTTTGTGGGGCTCCCACACAGTCAAGGATGATTAAGAGAGCTCTCTGTATCCATTTACACAGCCTGGGGAGTAGGGATACCCCCAGAGTCTTAGAAGATCTAAGTGTATGAATGTTCTGGGATACATTTTATGACTTACTTTTGAAATATAATTTCTTGTTAGCTACAGTTTTTATTGACACTTAGAATAATAATTTATGTGTCCTGGCATTACTGTGTGTGTACACAGATAAAACTCTTACATTTTTACAAACACACACACACACACACACACACACACACACACACACACACACACACACACAAAAGCATAAGCCATAGCAATACTAGTTTTGTACTTATTTCAGCAATACATTGTGCAACACTGGTACCAGCACACCAGATCAGTGACTGCTGTTAAGCAGTCGTCAAACAGCAGCAGTGATGGGTCACTTTTATTTACCTCATTGAGGAGTAATGAAAACTTGTCACTGTCCCTGATTTCACAGACTTTTCCTGATTTTGCACATAATTTTGTTCTGTCCTTTCTAACAATTCTGATTTACTTGCAAATCATTCGTGATTACAGACAGTCAATAAATCCAGACAGAGTTTTACACTTAATGTCCAAAAAAATCATGTTGATACAAAAGGTGTTATTGTATTATTTTTCATTGAATCAGAGTAATGTTTAAAATGCGTTCCTAATTTTGAGCCTTTATTCTGCTACTATTGGTATTGCGCTGAATTCATCAGCAAAGAAGTTGAGAGTTACAGTATCTGGTATTCTGCAAGTATTTATAAAACTCCGTAAAAGAGAAAACCATCCCTGAAGATCAGAAGTATTAGCTCTTCTTAAAATCCAAGGTATGCATGGACCTTGGTCACTCTGGGCTGCTAATCTCTCTAATGCTTACCTTGCTTATGTTTATTATCAGCTTTATCCTAACAGGGTCATATCACAGCCCTGTTCAGGTTAAACAGAATAATCAGGAAATTAATACATTTTTCTCCTTATTTTCCCCAACCAGCAGCAACTTTTGTAGGGCCCCCACACAGTAAAGGATGATTAGGGGGCCCCCTTGCAGCCACAGGTATTGCAGGTACTTAAAGTTGGCTATGTTTTTAGCTTTAATGTAGAGAATGTCCACAAGCAGGATTTAACTAAGCCATGGGCACTATGTTAATAGTAAAAAATGTTTCATGGAATTGTGAAGGCTCTTGCTTGATAAAACACTGTTACTATAAGCAAAGATATGTTTGAATTTTAAAGGAGATATAAATAAGCATTATTACCCACCTAGTTTATTAAGCATATAAGACTGATGTACTAGCTTTTGTTAGTATAACAGACATGTTACAAAATATCAAGGTAAGATAACTTGCTGTGGTTGGGGGCCCCTCAGGAACAGGGGGCCTCCAGTGACCGCAGGGTTCACTGGTGCCTACAGCCGGCTATGGTGATCTGGGTAATGTATCAGCAAGATAAAGAAGTTTGCCTTTCTTGTAGACAAGAGTGACATTATACTTTTGCAATCTCAACATCATATGTTGGAATCTGGCTGGAGCTGTATGCATAGGCTTTCTCAAGATAACTAGAGTTTGGTGGTCTGTTTTGCTCTGGATAGATCTACCATAAACATAATTATGGAACTTCTAACATGTAAACACAATTGCCAAAAGCTCTTTCTCAATCTGAGCATACTGCATTTCAGTTTGGGTAAGAGCTCTCGATACACAGGCAACAAGTTGACCCCTCTTGTAGAATGACTGCACCTAGAATGAATCTTGAAGCATCACACAAAACAGTAACTGGTTCGTGAACATCGTAATATCTGAGACTTGGCGGACTAGCAATTCTTTTTTTCAGGACATCAAATGCTCTTTGGTGTTGCTCTAACCAAGACCAGGATACATCTTTATGTCTCAGCTCTCTAAGTGGTGCTGAAAGTTGGCTCAAGGCTGGAATGAACTTGCCTAGTTAGTTAACCATGTCAAGAAAACATTGCAGGGCTTGAACATTGGAGCTAGCATCTCACGAATGGCTGTTTGCTTAGAAGGGTCTGGTCCTAGACCTGAATTAGTAAATGACCAACATAAGTAACCTCTGGTAGCATGAATTTGCATTTCTGTGGCTTGAACTCAAGATTCACCTGACATGCTCTTTCCAGAAATTTTCTGAGGTTTCTGTCATGCTCAGCTTCACCATTACCTCCTACTAGTATATTGTCCATTATAATAGGACAAGGATATCCACTAACAAAAATTTGCTCCATTGCACGTTGAAAGACTTCACTTGCAGAATTTATTCCAAATCGTATTCTCAAAAATCTGTACCTTCCAAATGGAGTACTGAAAGTAGTTAGCAATGAGGATTTCTTGTCAAGCTAAATTTGCCAAAATGAACTCCGCATCTAAGACAGAAAAAAACAGTGGCATTTGGCATCATAGCTGCGACTTCTCTGTGCGGATTGGATGATGAGGTCTTTTTAGTTCTTTGTTCAACTCTCGTGGATCAATAGACATTCTGATGTTATCTGAGCTTCTCTTATGAGCTACTAAATTAGTAAATACCCATTAAGTTGGTTCATCTACTGGAAAAAATCACACCACTTTATCTAAAGTACAGTTTTGTACCTACCATAAATGTAGGATGTTCGAGTGTAAACACTACTGCAGTCATTACACTTGGGTTATCCTGCCATCAGGCGGTTCCCCAGTCGGCCTGAGTTCCAAAGTCTTGGTCTGGCGTCTGTTCCTGTCGCCTCCTCCCTGACGTCAGTGTGACAGGGGTATATAAGATGCAGCCGATGCCATTTTCTTCAGTTTTTCTTGCCCCAGATGTCAGGTGCCCCCAAATGGGTAGGCAATTCAAATTGCTAATAAAACATGCATAAGAAAAGCAAACAACAACTTTCAGTTACCAGCAAATACTCCCCATAGGTAGTAAAGGGTAGAAGGCATAGGTACGTACCAGCAAGTAAGGGGGGAAGGAGGGAGGGTAACCTGGACTGCAGCAGTGTTTACACTCGAACATCTACATTTATGGTAGGTACAAAACTGTACTATGTTCATCGTGTTACACTGCTGCAGTCATTACACTTGGGTGGAATCCCAAAGCTGAGGTAGGGAGGCTGGTTCTATAAGGCATTAGGGGTGGCTATAAGGCCCTGCAGCACAACAGTGGCGAAGCCAGCTCTGGATTTGGAATATAAAGGCAAATGATAATGCTTGGTGAAGGTATGCACAGAACTCCATGTTGCTGCTTCCAAAATCTCCTTGGTAGGTACTCCTCTGAGGTAGGCAGTTGAAGTGAATGTTGCCCTGGTGGAGTGAGATCTAATGCTGCTAGGTATAGGTTTCCCATGGTGGGTATAGCAGAAATGTATACAATGTCCTATCCATTTTGAGATAGTCTGTTTTGAAATGGCTTTTCCCTGTGCTCCTGCAGCATATGCTACCAATAATTGCTCAGATTTTCTGAAAGCTTTGGTTTTGTCCAAGTAGAAGCGTAACTGCCTGTGAATGTCCAAAGAATGTAGTAGTCTCTCCTCTTTGTTCTGTGGTTTTGGATAAAAAGTTGGCAAGTGAATAGTTTGGTTTAGAGCCACACTTGATACCACCTTTGGCATAAACGTAGGGTTAGTTCTTAAAGACACCCTGTCCTGGTCGAAAATGAGGAAAGGTTCCACTGCCATTAGTGCTTGTAATTCTGAAACTCTTCATGCTGATGTTATTGCCAGTAGCAGAGCAGCTTTCCAAGAGATGTATTTTAATTCTGCTGTGTTAGCTGGCTCAAAGGGAGGTAAAGTTAATTTTTCCAAAACAAAGTTGAGGTTCCAAGTTGGGGTAGGTGCTCTATGGGGCGGTCTTATGTTTTTAGCCCCTCTGAGGTACTGTTTGAGCAAAGGATTAGAAAAGATTGGTGGATCCGTGTTGTAATGAGCAGAAATGGCTGAGGCGTGGATCTTGATGGATGAGAAGGAGAGGCCCTTGTCCAGCATCTCAGTTAAATATTGAAGTATCTGCGGAATGTTTGGGACAAGAGGGTCAAGGCTGTGCGCCTGGTTCCAGGCACAGAATCTCTTCCATTTATCCGAGTAGGCTTTCCTGGTGCTAGGCCTTCTGGCCTCTAGAATGACATCCATAACAGCTTTGGAGAGAGGCATTGCTTGCTTGACTAAGGAATTTTCCATGCAGCTAGGTTTAAGGTCTTTAGCTGGCTGTGAAGTATCTGACCGTTGTGCTGTGTCAGCAAATGTGGGATTTGAGGCAAAATCCAGGGTGGTTCTTGTGCTAAGATCTTTAAGATTGGGTACCAGTGCTGGCATGGCCAGTCTGGTGAAATCAGGATCATCTTTGGCTCTTCTTGCCTGGCTTTTATGAGCACCTTTGGAAGGAGAGGTAAAGGAGGGAAAGCATATACTTGCAGGTTTTTCCAGCTGAATGAGAGGGCATCCACTTTCCATGCTTGTGGATGGTAACTCCTTGTGCAGAATTTCTGTAGCTGGCAGTTCATTGCGGATGCAAACAGATCTATGTCCGGGCTCCACCATTTTTGTGTTATCATTCTGAATATTTGTGGATTCAATTCCCATTTGTGGGGATCCATGATGTTTCTGCTTAGGTCATCTGCAACTGTGTTTTTCTCTCCTGGCAGGAATTTGCTTGCAGATGAACTTGGAAGTCTAGAGAGGTGTTCCACAAGGTCATGGCTTGTCTGCAGAGGGGGTAGGAGTGTGTGCCCCCTTGCTTGTTTATGTACCACATAACTGTGGTGTTGTCTGTCTTTAGTAGTAGTTGTCCTGGATGTAGCAGGTCCTTGAAAGCTATAAGTGCATTTTGTACAGCTAGCATCTCTTTTTGATTGATGTGAAGATGCCTTTGCTCCGTGGGCCACTCGCCCTGAATACATTTTCCTGCCATGTGTGCTCCCCAGGCGTAATCCGATGCATCTGCTGTCAGTGTTTGCCTGGCTGTGGGTTGAGTAAAAGGCTGTCCCTTGTTGAGGTGACAAGCTTGAGCCCACCATCGAAACTCCTGTTGAGGGCAAGGAATTAGTGGTATAACTGTTTCCAAACTTTGACAGTGTTGAGACCATACACTCTTTAGATACCATTGTAGTTTCCTCATATGCAGTCTGGCATATGGAATTAGCAGTATGCAAGATGCCATGTAGCCCAAGGCCTGCAGAATTTTTCTTGCAGGGAGTTGGGTCTTTGTTGCCATCAGCTGAGAACACTGAGTCAGTTGTCCTTGCTTGTCTGGCGTGAGATAAGCCATCTGGGCCATTGTGTCAAGCTGGCACCCAGGAATATTATCTGTTGTGATGGCACTAGTTTTGATTTCTTTTCGTTTACTGTGTACCCCAGGCAACTTAATAACTTTTTTACGAACGCCTGATGCTTTAGAAGAATGTCTTTGCTCTCTGCTTGAATAAGTCAGTCGTCCAGGTATGGATAAATCTGAATTCCTTTTTGCCTGCAAAATGCAATTACTGGTGCCAGGCACTTTGTGAAGACCCTGGGCGCAGTAGATAAGACAAACGGCAGTGCAGAGAACTGATAGTGCATTGAACCAGCTATAAATATGAGGTATATTCTGCAGTTTTGTCTGATAGGGACATGCAGGTATGCCTCCTTGAGTTCCAAAGTCACGAGCCCAGCTTTCTTGCCCAGCATGGGAAGAAGCTGCTGTAGTGTCAACATTTTGAATTTCGGAACATCCAGGTAAGTGTTTAGAGAAGAAAGATCCAGAATGGGTCTCCAGGCTTTGTCCTTTCTGGGAACAAGAAAGAGTCTTGAGTAAAAACCTTGCCCTTGCTCCTGTGGTGGTACCTTTTGAATAGCTCTCATGTTCATGAGTGATGTAATTTGTTTTTGAGCCTCTGCCCATTGATTTGGTGGCAGATTTGGCATTCCTTTTAACCTTGGCAGAGTGTGAAAGTGGAACCTGTAACCTTGAGATACAATGTTGAGAACCCATTTGTCTTTGGTGATGCAATGCCAATTGTGATAGAAAAGTGCCAGTTTTCCTCCTAAGGGGGCTGCCAAGAGAGAGCTGTTTGGCAGCTGTAGTGGGAAGTCATTGAGGCTGCTTTTTATAAGGTTGTGGCCTGTCTTCCCCTTCTTTCTGGCCTGGTGTACCCCATTGTCGAGGCCTGTAAGGACCTTGTGCTTGACCACTACGTCTTGGAAGTCTGTATCTGCCCCTTTGAGGTCTGTCTGTGACTGGAAAGGACCAATTCTCGTTGGCCAATTTCTGCTAAAATGAGGAGGCTGAACCTGTAAGAAATCCTTCACCGTTTGCATAGATTTTGCCTTATCCTCCATCTTCTTTAATACTTCCTCTATATTAACTCCAAACACCACATCCCGCTGCAAAGGTGCATCCAATAATTTTGCCTTAACATGATCTGGTAACGTATGTTCTTTTAACCAAGCATGCCTTCTAATGACAGAGCCTGTAACTGCTGCTCTACAGGAGGCCTCTAAGGAATCAAAACCACATTGCAAAGTATGTTTTCCCACTTGTTCAGCTGCATGCAATAAATCCTGCATTTCTTTAAAATTAGGAGGATCTGAATCTGGAAGCATTTTTTGTTTCAACTGAGACATCAAAAATTGTTGATACTTTAGCATGTGAAACTGGCAATTTAAGGCTCTCATTGCTAAAGTTGCAGACGTATATACTTTCTTTTCCCATCTGTCTAATGCTCTGGAATCTCTGTCCGAGGAAACTGTTTTTTTTGCTGAAGAGGCCTTAATCCCTTTGGGTCCCTGAGAAATAGTTTCAGGGTCAGCAACAGGGCTTTTATACAGAAATTTGTGAGAGTCAGGGACTCTGTAATATCTATCAGGTTTAACTGGTGCTGGAGGTAAGGAGTCAGGGTTTAAGCTGGATTCAGTGTACACATCATCTACAATATCTAACACTGGCGGAATAGCAAGGGGTCTGTGTTGTGGCAATAAAAGGAAGTCTCTGAGCCTTTTCTTGGATTCTGAGTAATCCTGGCCTTCCCAATGGAAATGCTCCCTCATGGTATGTAAGGTCTCCCCAAAGGAGTAGTCCTCAGGTGGGGAGGCTGACGGAATTGATTCCTCAGCATCAGAGTCCTCATAAGGGGGTAAAGAATATCCTAGGTCTGAGGATGAATCTGAAGAAATGGACACCTGGTCTGAAGATTTCTAGTCTGCATCCTGTCTGGGCCTTTTATCAGGAGGGGAATGGGACCCCCTGATCAGGGTGATTAGGTCTTCGGCCATTTTGAGCATTTGTTTCTTAGGCATGGAAAGCATGTCCTGGAAAATGCTGTATCTGTTTCTTTGTTTTTAAGGGGGGCCTTAGACTTAGCAGAGGGTTTAATGGTTAACTGGGTAGGTCTGAAAACACCCTCTGAAGCTGTGGGTTGTTCAGCTAATTCGGTTCCCTCTGAAGGGTTAGTCTCGGTAGACTGAAAACCTAGAGCGTCCGAAGGCCCAGCCAACTCCACGTGGGAGTCGGAGGCGGTCTGTGGTTCTGTGGAAGCGGTCGTCAGGGGCTGCGTAGGTGTCTCGCTGAAAACCGGAGAACCAGCGACCGGCCTAGAAGAGGCCTCGTCGCCAGTTTTGGGCCTCGGATGCCTGTCCTTGTCTTTGCGCTTTTTATGCATTCCGGTCGTCGGAAGTTCCGACGGCATGGTGTAGTTGAATTTTCTGCCAAAATAATGTTGGGCAAAATCAAACCGACATTTAATAGTGCGCTTGTTAAACCTAGCACAAAACCGACAACCAGTGATGTTGTGGTCTGGGCCTAGGCATGGAATACAATAGGAGTGGAAATCTTTATGAGGTATTTGCTTCCCACAAGAAATACAGTTATTAACTTTTACTGACATCAGTCTGAGGCAAGAAAATGTTTCCCCAATGGGGTAGTTAGCTTTGTAGAAGACTTCAGTTCTGGATTCGGAATGAAAATCTCAGGAGTCGGCCAACCGGCAATTGCGAACTGCTTCTGCTTCGGGCATCGCGCGGCAAGAAAGACTGAAGAAAATGGCGTTGGCTGCATCTTATATACCCCTGTCGCACTGACGTCAGGGAGGAGGCGACAGCAACCAACGCCGGACCAAGACTTTGGAACTCAGGCCGACTGGGGAACCGACTGACGGCAGGATAACCCAAGTGTAATGACTGCAGCAGTGTAACACGATGAACATCTTGCCTTTGACTCTGTCCTGCATAGCTACTGGAACATTCTGTGCTGGCCTGATACATGGACTGACATCTGGGTCTAGAGTACACAACTGGAAGCTTACCTAGTTTGTCTTCGAAAAGATCAGCATAGGTAGAAAAAATATGTTGGGTGAAATTAGTGTAGTGATCTTTTAAGCTAACCTGATGGACTTCCTTATTAAATGAAAGCAGTCCCATTTTCAAACGATCTTTAAGTCCTAATAATGACTGGACGTGCCTCTTGACCACATAAAATAAGTCATGACTTCTCCCAGCAGAGTAACATGAAAGCACTACTGAACTTCAGTCTGAATTTCTTTACCACTGTAAGCAACAAGCTTTGCACACTTTCCCCAAATCAAGCCTTTCACCATGACACACACTAACAAAGGTTTCTGCTGACATAACATTGCACTTGGAACCTGTGTTAACTTTGAGCTCTATGGGTTTTCCATTTATCCAAACAGTACAAAATACCTCACTGTTTGCCCACAAATCTACTGCATTAATTGTTTCGTGAAGCACTGACACACCATCAACATAAAGAGTAGAGATGCAGTTTTCTAATTGATCAACTCGTTTCCTGAAATGTCCCCTTTTAATACAAGAATGTGGGCCTTTTGATTTATAAAACCTCTTGAAATTATTCCATTTGTGGCATTGCTGACCAAAAGCTAAACATGTTTCCCCTTTCCACCACAATTATGACAGTTGGCAATGAAACTGGGTTGCGGTCCATGCTCTGAGTTTGCTGACTCACTTTTATGCTTCACTGACACTGTGCAAACTCTGGAATTTACTGGAAAGCTCTGGGGCTTACCAATGGATGCTGCAGGGGTACAGTTGCTGCCGTGTGCTTTCATCTGTCAATGGCATTTATGTTACTGTCTTGCATGTTCATGTTTGCTTTAGCTGAAACTTACGGGAACTTGCTACTTTTTTTTTTTTTTTACCTAAACTTGTGATGGACATTGTTTACAAACAGTTAATGTATAGTGTGAGATGATAGCTAATCACAACATGCAGTGGGAACTAAAATGTAAGTAGCATAAGCTGCAATTATGCTACTGGTTCCCTAGTGAAAATACCTTTCAGTTACAACTGTATGCTATCAGTATCCACTGCCTTTTCTGACAATCTGGTAGTCGACAGCTATAACATGTGGCATTGTTTACTGGTCCTACTCCATAACGTTTTCTCACAAAAATCACTATTTTTACTCAAAAATATTAGAATCGCAACAACTTGCCAACAGCAATGAACCTGATAACATCTGTGCAGTGAATTTTGGACACACTTTCCATGTAATAACTTTTGTACAAGCAAAGTGGCAGTGGCACCTAAATGCAATTTCTGCGTAGCAAAATTATTTCAATGTTACCTTTCTTTAGCTGCCTTGTTTTCACTTTTAATGCATGTAAATGCTGGGACTAAAAACATTTATTGTTTTTATTTTTTTAACGATTGAAATATGTTACTGTAAATATCATTACTTGGCTGTTTTTTCCCCCAAAATATACTTCATTTAAATTAGAAAACAATTCTTACTTTCAATACACTTTGTTGGTTCTAGGACCACATATCCTAGTCATACCTCTCAGCTGTACAGATTTTCGCAGAATGTCCAGATTTTTGCCTCATATTTTTGGTGTGTTCCTCCTAAAATCGGCGCCTTTCTGGCAAATAGCTGAGGACTGAAGTCATTAAATAATGACCAATATTTGAGTTTAGGACTCCACATCCTTCAGAAAATTCATGCTAATGCAAAAAGTACAGTTTTGTACCTACCATAAATGTAGATGTTCGAGTGCTCACACAGCTGCAGTCATTACAGATGGGTTATTCTGCCGTCAGACGGGTCCTCAGTCGGCCGAATTCCATAGTCTAGGTCCGGCGTCGGTTGTTGCTTCTTCCCTGACGTCAGTGTGGCAGGGGTATAAAAGAGGCAGCCAACGCCATTTTCTTCAGTTTTTCTTGCCCCAGATGTCAGGTGCCCCCAGAAGGAAGGCAAAACATAATGTTATGCAAACATGCAATATAGATAAATCAAAAAACAGTAGTTGCAAGCAAATACACCATAAAAGAATACCCCAAATAGGTTGTATGATAAAGGTGTTTGTCATAAGGCCTGTCCTAAGAGGGGACGGAGGGGGGGTAACCTGGACTGCAGCTGTATGAGCACTCGAACACCTACATTTATGGTAGGTACAAAACTGTACTATGTTCATCGTGCATACAGCTACAGTCATTACAGATGGATAGAATCCCAAAGCTAAGTAAGGGTGGTAGGCACTAAGTGGAACTAGGAGGAGCGAGGATGCCCTGCAGGACTGCTGTGGCAAAGCCCGCTCTAGATTTTGAGTATAGTGGAAGGTGGTAGTGCTTGGAGAAAGTGTGCACTGAACTCCAAGTAGCTACTTCCAAAATGTCCTTGGTAGGGACCCCCTGAGGAAAGCTGCAGAGGTAGCTGTGGCCCTGGTGGAGTGGGATCTGATGTATGCAGGCACAGATTTTCCAAGAAATGAATAACAAAAGCGTATGCAGTGGGCTATCCATTTTGAAATTGTCTGTTTGGAAATAGCCTTTCCTTGAGCACCTGTAGCATAGGACACAAAGAGTTGCTCAGATTTCCTGAATGGCTTTGTTCTGTCCAAGTAATAACGGTTGTCTGTGAATGTCCAAGGAATGTAGTAGTCTCTCCCCTTTGTTCTGTGGATTTGGATAAAAGGTAGGTAAGTGGATAGTCTGATTCAAAGCTACACTGGATACTACCTTTGGCATGAAGGTAGGGTTGGTTCATAAGGAAACTCTGTCCTGATGGAAAATGATGAATGGTTGCACAGCCATGAGGGCCTGTAGTTCCGAAACCCTGCGTGCTGAGGTGATAGCCAGAAGGAAGGCTGTTTTCCATGACAAGTATTGTAGCTCTGTTGAAGAAGCCGGCTCAAAGGGAGGCAGGGTCAGCTTTTCCAATATGAAGTTGAGGTCCCAAGCTGGAACTGGTGGTTTCCTTGGGGGTTTTATATTTTTTGCCCCTAAAGGAGGGTCTGTGTTGTATTGTGCAGAAATGGCTAAAGCGTGGATCTTGATGGAGGAGAAGGAAAGACCACTGTTTAACATCTCAGCTAGGTACTGTAAAATTTGAGGTATATTTATTACCCAAGGATTCTGGCCCTTTTCTTGATTCCAGGAACAAAATCGTTTCCATTTGGTGGAGTAGGCTTTTCTAGTAGAAGGTCTTCTGGCCTCCAAGATGACATCCTGCACCTCCTTGGAGAGGAGAGTCTGTTGGGAAATTAAGGTATTCTCCATGCAGCTAGATTTAGGGTTTTGAGCTGGCTGTGAAGGGTTTTGTAGTTGTGCTGGGACAACAGAAGAGGGACTAGAGGTAGGATCCATGGTGGGGAGTGTGTCAGGCTCTTTAGGAGCGGATATCAGTGTTGTCGTGGCCAGTCTGGAGCAATGAGAATCATTTGTGGCCTCTCTGCTCTGGCTTTTAATAGAACTTTGGTCAATAGAGGAAGAGGCGGGAAGGCATAGACTGTCAATGTTGTCCAATTGAAAGAGAGTGCGTCCACTTTCCAGGCCTGTGGATGATAGGTCCTTGAACAAAATTTTTTCAACTGGTAATTTCTGTGGGTAGCAAATAGATCTACGTCTGGCTGTCCTCATGCCCGAGTCATCTTTGAGAAGACTTGAGGTTGCAACTTCCATTCGTGTGGATCTGTCATATTTCTGCTTAGGTTGTCTGCCAGTGAGTTTTCCTTCCCTGGCAGGAATTGTGCCTGTAGTTGAATTTGCAATTCCAGTGCTGTGTTCCATAGGGTCATGGCTTGCCTGCAGAGGGGGTATGAATGAGTCCCCCCCTGTTTGTTTATGTACCACATGACCGTGGTGTTGTCTCTGTCCTTATCAATAGCTGGCCTAGATGCAGTAGGTCTTTGAAGGTCATAAGAGCATTTTGCACGGCTAGCATCTCCTTTTGGTTGATGTGTGATCTGCCATGTGTGCTCCCACGGCGTAGTCTGAGGCGTCCGTTGTGATGATTTCAGTTGCTTGAGGTACACAGAAAGGGAGACCTGTGTTTCTTTGGCATGCTTGAGCCCACCACAAAAATTCCTTTTGAAGGCATGGAATGAGTGGTATAATTGTTTCCAAGCTGTGGCTGTGTTGAGACCATAAGTTTTTTAGGTACCATTGTAGTTTCATCATATGCAGCTTTGCACATGGGATTAGTAGGATGCAAGATGCCATGAATCCCAGAGCCTGCAGGACTTTCCTTGCAGTTAGTCTGGTGAAAATTGCCATTTTGCTGAAGTATTGAGACAGTTGCCCTTGTTTGTCTGGCGTGAGGTAGGCCATCTGGGTGGTTGCTTTTAAGCTGGCACCCAGGACAATTATCTGTTGAGAAGGTATTAGTTTTGATTTCTTTTTGTTCACTGTGTATCCCAGGAAGTTTAACAGTTTTATTACAAACGCCAGATGCTGCAGTAGAATGTCCTTGCTGTCCGCTTGGATCAGGCAGTCGTCCAGATATGGGTAGATTTGTATTCCTTGTAGTCTGTAGAAGGCAATTACTGATGCCAGACATTTTGTAAACACTCTGGGCACAGTAGATAAGCCAAAGGGCAATGCAGAGAATCGGTAATGGGTTGAACCTGCAAGAAATCTGAGGTATCTTCTGCAATCTTGTCTGATAGGGACATGCAGGTATGCCTCCTTGAGGTCCAATGTTACCAGCCAAGACTCCTTGCCCAGCATGGGAAGAAGCTGCTGTAATGTGAGCATCTTGAATTTTGGCACCTGTAGATATGTGTTTAGGATGGATAGGTCTAGGATAGGTCTCTAATCTTTGTCTTTCCTTGGTACCAGGAATAGTCTGGAATAAAAACCTTGACCTTGTTCTTTTGCAGGTACCTCTTGAATCACTTTTATATCCATGAGAGCGGAAATTTGTCTTTGTGCCTCTGCCCTTTGATTTTGTGGCAGGTTTAGCATGCCTCTCATTTTTGGAAGGGTGTGAAAGTGGAACCTGTAGCCTCTGTCTATAATGTCCAGAATCCATTTGTCTTTTGTAACAATATGCCAGTTTTTTTAAAATAATGCCAGTTTTCCGCCCAAAGGTGCTGCCATTAAAGCTTTGCTTGGCAGGCATAGGGGGAAGTCATTGTGTCTGTTTTCTAAATGACTGTGATCTATCTTCTCCACCTCTTGGGGTTGGTGCTTGCCACTGTCTTGCTCTGTAAGATCCTTGAGGTTGTCCTCTACCCCTTGGGCGTCTGTATCTGCCCCTTTGAGGTCTGTCCGTGGCTGGAAAGGACCAATTTTTTGAAGGCCAGTTTCTGCTGAAGCGTGGAGGTTGTACCTGCAGGAAATCCTTCACTGTTTGCATAGATTTCGCTTTTTCCTCCATTTTCTTTAGTACCTCCTCAGCTTTAACACCAAACAATACATCTTTTTGAAGTGGTGCATCTAATAACTTTGCTTTGACATGATCTGGTAAGGTTTGCTCTTTGAGCCAAGCATGTCTCGTATAACAGACCCGTGACAGCAGCTCTACATGAGGCGCTCTAAAGCATCAAAGCCACACTGCAAGGTATGTTTACCCACTTGCTCTGCACCATGCAACAAATCCTGCGACTCTTTCAAATCTGGTTGTTCTGTTTGTGTCATTTTGCTTTTCAACTGAGATAACAAAAACTATTGGTACTTTAACATATGGAATTGACAGTTTAATGCCCTCATGGTTAAAGTGGCAGATGTATACACCTTTTTCCCCCACCTTTCTAATGCTCTGGAATCTCTCTCTGAAGGTAAAGGTTTTTTAGCAGTAGAGGCCTTTATTCCCTTGGGACCCTGTGAAATAGTTTCTGGGTCAGCAGTATGGCTTTTATAAAGGAACTGGTGAGAATCAGGAACCCGGTAATACCTGTCTGGTTTAAATGGGGCTGGAGGTAAAGAATCTGGATTAAGGCTGGCTTCTGCGTACACATCATCCAAAATATCTACAACAGGAGGGATAGACAGGGGCCTATGCTGGGGGAGCAGTAGAAATTCCCTGAGCCTTTTCTTGGAATCTGAGTAATCTTGGCCTTCCCATTGAAAGTGTTCCCTCAATGTATGCAGGGTTTCCCCAAAAGAGTAGTCCTCAGGGGGGGAGACTGAGGGAATAGACTCCTCAGCATCAGAGTCTTCGAAAGGGGAATAGGCAAACTCCTGGTCCTCAGAATGTTCTGAGGTAATAGAAACCTGGTCTGAGGAAGGGTAGTCTTCCTTCAATCTGGGTCTTTTATCAGAGGGGGGTTGAGAACCCCTGATGAGAGTTATCAAATCCTCAGCCATTTTAAGCGACTGCTTTTTAGGCATGGGGCCTTGAGAGGAGGTCTGAGGACCCTGTTTTTTAGTTTTCATGGCTGCCTTAGATTTAGTGAAGGATTTAATAGAGAAGGTGGAAGGTCTGAAGACGCCTTCAGAAATGGCAGGCCTGACTAAATTTTGAGTTTCCCCGCCAAGAGTGGCGTCGGTATCTGCAGTAGGAATGGAGACCGAGGAGCCTGCGACCTCGGATACTGAAGTCACCGGTAAAATAGTTTTATCAGTATTCAGGGGCTGAGTAGGTGCCTCGCTGAGAACCGGAGAACTGGTAGTCGGCCTAAGCGTGGTCTCAGTACTCGGTGCGGACCTCGGATGTCGGTCCTTATCTTTGCGTCTTTTGCTTAAAACTGGTGTCGGTGTATCCGATGACGTGATATAATTAAATTTTTTGCCAAAATAATGAAGGGCGAACTCCGCCCGGCGCTTAATAGTGCGCTTGTTGAACCTAGCACAAAAACGGCAGGCTGAGACGTCGTGGTCTGGGCCTAAGCAAGGTATACAGAAAGAGTGGAAATCCTTATGAGGTATTTGCTTCCCACAAGAAATGCAATTATTAACTTTGTCTGACATCGGTCTGAGGCAAGAAAAGTTTCCCCATCGGGGTACTTAGCTTTAAAGAAGACTTCGGCTGAAATACTTTCGTAAATCTCAGGAGCTGGCCGACCGGCACTTGCGAACTGCTTCTGCTTCGGGCACCGCGCGGCAAGAAAGACTGAAGAAAATGGCATCAGCTGCCTCTTTTATACCCCTGCCGCACTGACGTCAGGGAAGAAGCGACGACAATCGACGCCAGACCTAGACTTTGGAATTCGGCCGACCAAGGACCCGCCTGACGGCAGGATAACCCATCTGTAATGACTGCAGCTGTATGCATGATGAACATCCTATTATTCTATCAACTTTCTAAGTTTGTAAGAGCAAGATTTAAAATCTGTCCCTATTTGTCCCCCCATCATTTTACGCTTTGTCCAGATTTTTTGCTCTAAGAGGTTGAGAGGTATGATCCTAGTACAAGCCTTCAACATCCGAAACTGACAGCAATGTTGTCATCAAAACAGTAACTAGTAAAAGGATTCTGGGAAATGCAGTCTTCCAGCATACAGTGTGACTGTATTAATAAACTGCAAAAGTGGTTAGAATGGTAATATGCCTTTATGACAGAAATAAGTTATTCATCTATGCCCACTGATAGGTCTCTAAAAATGCATTACTCAAAAATAAGAGAGATTATTAACATCCTGTCATCTGTCCCTGATTTTGGAAAATGCTGACAAGTTTCTCTTAAAATTAAGCTGTCTTCCTTGAACTATCTATAATTTTTGTGAAAAAAAACAATGAACTACCCACACTAATGTCATATATTACAGTTATACGGCTGTTATACAAATTATACCCTACCAAATTCTGTATGCATATCCAAATTTAAGAGGGTTTCTCACTGCCTATGTTGATTTTGTCTTACTTTGAGTGCTAAGTTTGAGAGCTATGCCTACCAGTGGACTTTCACGGAGAACTAATTTTTATCCCAGAGGCCTTATTACAGATCAAAACATGGGGACGGATACTAAACAGCTATTAGGTCTAATTCGGTTCCACATTCATGAAAATAATGCATCAAAATGAATAAGGCCTGCATACTGAAGAAACCAACACCCAACATGAACATTTCTTTTTTTTTTTTTTTTTGGACAGAAAAAAATATAGAACAACATAGTGTTAGCACCAGTACAAGAAACTGTAAAAATAATATTTAAAATGTGAGGGAAGACAGCTGGATAATCACAAATATAAGGAAAGGGACTAGGCATGAGGAATTTTAACACACGGTACAGAAAATCAAAGATGTATTAAATAAAACTGTAGAGTGAGGTTATTTTTTGAGAGAATTAACCACAAGTTTGGAGGGTTTGCTCAAAATGTATAATGGACTACATCTTGGGATCCATAATTTTTTAGGAATTATTCCAATTAGTGCTGGTAGGTTGGTAAGAGTTTATGAATACAAGCTTCCTCAACAAACAGGGAGTGCGTTCTGAATAGATATATCAGATGTGCTTACAGAGGTTTATTAACCATAGTAACTGATAAAATCTTTCTTACACTGACATGTTAAAAGAAATGTTGACCCCACTGGTGTTCATGACATATGGTACAAGTGATTGAAGCAAGGGCATAATATTGCCTTGTGGGATTGTAAAAACAATGAATAGTGATGAGGTGAAAATATATGCAAACTAAATGTCAGCCACACACCAAAGTTATAAATCAGTAATGGTAAATTAGCACTGGTCCAAGAACTGCAGAAAATGTTATGTAGGAGATTAAGAGAGGTTTGCCAAAATACTATAAGGCAAGGAGCAAACAGGGGTTAAGGAAGAGTAGACAGCAAATGCTGCCTTAAGGAAATACTGCAGTCATGGTTGTCTGCCTGCTGACAGAGGGCTTTTAGCAGTGAGGTACAGACAGCATTGCGAATACTAATGAAATATAACAGCATTGGTTACCATCTTTGATGAAAAAAAAGCAACAATGAAATGTCTGAGAAACAAGAGCAGAGTAAAGAACATGTAAGGCGAACTGAGAAAAATATAATCAGATGGGATGCAGTAAATGGATATATCCTGCTTCCAGCACAAAATAACTATGTGGAATGGATTATACAATGAAAGTGAGTTAAAAGATTAAAGTTTTGTTTTATAATGAAATTAGGTTTGATATGTTATTTGAAAATATGCCCTATATAAAAGACAGGGAACCTAAATAGTACGAAATATAAGAAAAATGCTGCTATGATGGTAAAATCAGAGAATGAGAAGAAGGCTGGAATAGATGGATAACTGTTAAGGTATAAAGTATACAAAAAATGGCAAAAATCTGTTTTTTTTTGTGAGCCTGGCTCTGTGGAAAAGGCGATTATGCCCTGATTGAGTCAGGTGACCAAGGTTCACATAGTGGTCCCAGCACTCCATGATTCAGGCAAGTAGAGGAAAAAGTGAAGGGGCATGGCCAACTCACTTACCCTGGAGGTGGACTGCACTTGGATACACACAAAATGGTGTGATCGCCTTAGTGGAGACTGAAGAGACCACCACTTGTGCTGCACAGGGAGTGCAGAGAATGAATGGACTGACAGAACAAGGAGGGTCCCCTCACAGATCAGCTAATACAGTAAAGAACATACCTACTACATCTAATGTCAAGGTGAGATATGGCTGACAGATGCATATTCAAAGAGGTATATATTAGGCCTCTAGAAAATGGGGAGATTAAATAGTTGAGAACCTGCTGTGCTGAAGCTCTTGTGCACGTGATAAGGAAATATGTCAATGAGGAGGACAGCCTTTGCATATGCCCAGGTAGGATTACATGTTTGTGGAATTGCATGCCTCTGCAAAATAATCACCAGCTCTGGTAGGCAACAGTCCCAGTGGAGGTAAGGAACCTAGTCTCCAGGCAGTCAACTTAAAGCTGTTGAGACTTCGGTGCATCAAAGTGCCCCTGTGTTATGTTAGTACAGTATAAAACATTTATAAAATGGGGGGGGGCCTCTTTCTTCACCTAAAGTTGAAGACAGAACCAGGACTTTCCTGGCCAGAAGGGGAGTTACTATTTCAAATTTGGCCTATCTTCCTTCCTTTTAACAGGACATTTGAGAGAAACAGAAGTGGATGGAAGCCATCAATCAGTCCTTTCTTCCATTCCAGGGAAAAGGCATTTACTGTCCAGGCTTGTTTGCACAAGCATCTTGTACAGAATTTGTCTGACAATTTAGGATGAATTTGAAAATGTCTATCTTTGGGTTCCCTCTAAAACCATATGACAGAAGAGAAAACCTGATGAAACAATCTTCATTCAAGGGGAATGGTAGAGGTTTTGCTCAGGTGATCCACAATGTGCTCTCCTATGAAGAAATGTAAATGGTGTGCAGTAGAAAGTTATTCTGATTAGTTAGATTCTAAGAAACTACGGTCAACTTGCTCAGCTGAAGTGTGTGTGGTCCCTTGCTTGATGACATACCATGTGCCTGTGATGATGTCTTCACTGATACCATGCATTGCTGAAGATCTGAAAGGCATAAGATCAATGTTAACAGGTCCTTGATTTTGAAATGTACGGTTTTGTCCCTATGTCTACCTCCCTTGAACCCTGGGGAAACCTGGATTTGCCATACAACCTGGTCTGATGCACCCATCATCATGTTTGCATCCCCTGTGGTAGAACAAGGGAAATTCCTAGGTTGCAGAGGACTTGGTCTATATACAACTTGAATTCCCTCTGAATGGCTATAACAACGGATAGCACCATCCTGGTTATACTGGTATTGTTGCCACAGATTTCTCACTCAGATACCAGTGATTTTTTTTCTCAAATGTAACTTTGGGGAACCATAAGAAGTGAAGCTGACATGTACTTCAGACCTCTTAATATCTCCCTGCATGTCATGCTGAAATTTGCTGATATGGGCAGAAAAAAACCCAGAACTGATAAACCTTGTCCAGAAGCAGCACTGCACTTTTCCATATCCAATACTAACCTCAAGAAAACATTCCTGAGGGGGCAAGAGTGGCCTGACTTCTGAAAGTTAAAGATGGCTAGGCTGGTAAGCAGTAGATTTGTTTAGTGAACTTGTCAGTTCCTCTTGGGAAACCCTTAAATTAGGCAATTGCAATGGTAGACCACAAGAATACTCTGTAGCATGAGGCGAGCAAAAACTGGAGCTAAACATCTGATAGCAATGCAAAACCTAAAGGGAGAGGAAGTGAACTGAACTGTTAGGACTCTGCCAAGAATCTGAGGATTTTTTTTGTGCCCATGAAGACAGAGTTGTATAGGTAAGCATCTCTCATGTTCAGTGTGACCATCAGTGTTTCTGGGAGCAAGCGAAGAATTAAGAGTAAGCATCCTGAAAAGTTTTTACTACTACAAACTTCTCAAGTCTTGAAAGGTTCAAGGCATACCTGCAAGGAATGTCCTTTCTTGAAACCAGGAAAAGACTGGAGTAAAATCCTACTTCTTCCGCTTCTAGATGGAGGTATATGAGGAAAACTCAAACTGTTTTGTATCCTGACAATCATTTCCCCTTGTCCAGTATCTATGGTCAGGGTGAGACAACGGTCCTTGAAAAAACTAGCCTTCCTCATAGTACATTAGATGGGAGGAAGAGGGAACAGAATTATACAGTGTGTAAGATACGCTGTACTGAAAAGAAAGAGACCAAATACCCCTTCTATTGCCTCCTATCTACTCTAGCTTCTTCCATCACTTTAGGTGCCTTATTGAAACACTTCTATTTAAACTGTTTAGACTGCATATGTTCTTTATGAGAGTGATCAATTAGTGAGAAGAATCTGACTGGAAAAATTCCTTCACCATTTGTTAAGTTTAGCCCTTTCCTTCAAGTTTTTAAAGACCTTTTTGAAACTGAGATCCAAATAAAAAGTACTCTTCCACAGAAGAATTAAGGATTTCCCCCTTCTCTAATTCGTCTGCCATATATTTAAGAATCAATCACTGGAAAGTACAGTTGTGCACACTTACCATAAATGTAGATGTTCTGTAGCATGAGGTGAGCAAAAACTGGAGCTAAACATCTGATAGCAGTTGCAGTCATCACCTGTGGGTTATTCCTGCTGTGGTAGCCCTCGGCCGCCCGAATACGAGAGTCAATGTTATTGTGTGCTGGCTGCTGTCGCCTGTAGTCTGACATCAGGTTGTCAGTACTATAAAGCAAGGTAGCTGACATCATTATATCAGTTTTTCTTGCCCTAACCCATCAGAAGCACAAGGGAAAAGGGAGAAGTGGTCCTGGTGGCTAAAAGCCACATTGGGAAGCATGTGTCCCCCCTAGGGGAAGATGTGAAAAGGGGGATGGAGGGAGGGAAACCAAGACTGCAACAGTGAATACACTCTAACATCTACATTTATGGTAAGTGTGCACAGCTGCACTATGTTCTTTGTGTTTCACTGTTGCAGGCATCAGCTATGGGAGGATTCCCAAATTTATTTATTTATTTCAGTTGGATTACCAGGGAGGTCCACTGGGCTTGGGGGCCCGTTTTCAGTGGAGGCCCTGAGAGAAAAGCTCCAGAGAAACAACAATTTTAATTACAAGTAAGAGTTCAGACACAGATAACATAATTAACAGGTAGCTACAAATAGTCAACAATACTAATACCAGATTGCTAAAATAGCAAAAGTATTAACAGTTTCGGTTAAGTTCAACAGGAAAAAATTGGCATATTGTATAAAAAGCAAAAAATTTCTGTTTAGTAGCTTATGCAATTAGTATTTTAGAAGAGGTGAGGAAGGAAGGAGGTTGGCCTGGGTAGGTTATGCATATAGTGCAAAAAATATTTTAGTAGCATATACAGTTAGTATTTTAGAAGAGGTTAGAAGTGGTTAGGAAGGTATAGAGGTTAGCCAGGAGAGAAGGGGGAGGATAGTTGGACTGGTGTAGGTTGAAGAGTGCAGTTGCATATCCTATTTAGATACAGGTGAGAATAAAGTTGGGTTTTGAAGTTATTTATGTTGTTGCAGGTTCTTAGAGAGGTGGGTAGGGCATTCCATTTTTTAGCTAGGGTAAAGGATAAGATAAGTTGACCTGCTGGGCGCTTGGGTTTTTGTACTGTGACCGGGTTTTGGTGAGAAGATCTAAGGGGGGTATAGGGTTGAAGGATATTGGAAATAGCAGGACAGTTAGTAGGATGGAACACTAGTTTATGGGATGTGGTGAGTTGGAGAAAGTTAAGATGATTGGGGAGTTCAAGCCAGTTTAGAGAGTGAAGGGAGGTGCAGTGAAGAGAGGAGGATTTGGATTTAGTGGCAAATTTGGAGATTTTGTTGTAGCATTGTTCCAATTTGGAGGTAAGAGTAGATGATTGATTAGTGAGCAGAGGAGCGCCACATAGTAGAGAGGGAAGGAGGTAAGTAGAGGCAAAGGTTAGCCTAGTGGAAGGAGACAGAAAGTGGTTGTTTCTATACAGTAAGCAAAGTTTTACATGTGCTTTTTTGATGTTTAGCTGAATATGAGTATTGAATTTCAGCTGGTCATCAATTGTAACACCAAGAAGTTTAGTGGAGGTTACTATGTCAATAGTGGAGTTGTTAAGGCTGATAATTTGGAAAGAGTTTTTATCAAGAGATGAGGATTTGGAGGGGGAGAAGAGCAGGATCTTAGTTTTGTTGGCATTTAGGGAGAGGTGATTTTGGAACATCCAGTTTTCAGTGGTTGAAAATGCTGTTTGGGTTAGAGCTTGGAGATCTCTTAGGTTAGGGCCTTGGCAGATCAGAGTGGAATCATCAGCGTATTGCACAATTGTGGTGTTGGGGATACATTATGAAAGTTGTTAATAAAGATATTGAATAGTATTGGGCCAAGAATGGAACCTTGAGGGACTCCGGTAGGGGTAGGAAGGAAGGTAGAGGTTGCTTGGCCTCATTTCACAGCTTGGGACCTGTTTGAAAGGTAACTAGAGAACCAGGAAAGAGCTTTTTGGCTAAGGTTGAGGTTAGAGAGATGGTTTAGAAGGAGGGAGTGGAAGATGGAGTCAAAAGCTTTGGCTAGGTCTAGTAGAACGGATGATACTAAGTTTCCTGGAGTCAAGTGCAGAGTTCACAGAATGTAGGAAGGTGAGAAGGGCGGTGTTAGTACTGTGTCCTGGGAGGAAGCTGTGCTGGTTAGGAGAGAGTAGTTGGTTTTCAGTAAGGAAAGGCATGAGCTGTAGGTGGATACATTTTTCTAGGATTTTGGATATAGGGGAGAGGGTGGCAATGGGACAGAAATTGGAGACATTACAATTCTTGCCCCTTTATGAATTGGAAGAATGAAAGCAGAACGCCAGAGTTTGGGTACATAGGATTCAAGTAGAGACCTATTTATTAGGATGCTGATGGGTATAGCAATGGAATCAGAAGCTATCTTCAGGAAGGAGGATGGGATGTTATCAGGGGCATTGGAGCAAGGCTTTAGTTTATAGAGCATTTTCTTTATTAGGTCGGTGGGTACGGGTTTGAGGTCGAAAGTGGGGGGGTGAAAAAGGAAAGGAAGGTAGATTTGGGGGGGGTTGCTGTTGGTGAAAGTCTTGGTTAGTTCGGTGATGGAAGAGGTAAAGAAAGAATTGAATAGTGAGGCAATTTCTGGGTCAGATTTGCTGGTGTCAGGACAAGGGTTGTTTTTTGTACCTGGTCTAAAGAGGAAGTTAATGGAGTTCCAGAATTGTTTGGGATTTCTTGTGTGGTTTTCTTGTAGTTTGATGTAGTAAGACTTTTTATCGGTAATAACTAGTTTTTTGGCAAGGTTTCTTAGTTGTTTAAACTTAAGGAACATTTCAGGCTGTTTGTGTTTAAGGCAGGCTTTCCAGGTTTTATCCCTTTGAAGCATAATCTTTTTTGTCTCATTGGTGAGCCAAGGGGTGGTTTCAGTTTTGATTCTTTTTCTTCTTACTGGAGCTTGGGAGTTAAGGACAGTTAAGAATGTAGAACTGAAATAGTCAACAGCTTCGTCTAGAGACAGTGTTTTTAGGGGGCTCCAGTTAGTTAGCTTAAGGGAGTTAGAGAAAGAATTTTGATTAAAATTAGTTAGGTTACGAGTATGAATAAAGTGGTGAGAGAGAGGGGAGGTGGGAGTGGCTCAAATGGAGAAGGCAGGGAAGTGATCTCCTAATGGGTCAGGATTGACACCAGATTTTATAACTTTGTTAGGATGCGATACTATTATCCAGTCAAGTATGGTGCCAGGGGGTTTAGTTTTGTTAGGTCTAGTAATGGAGTTAGTAAGTTGAGTGAAGTTGAATAGGTTGATAGCTATGGAGGGATTAGGATTACTGAGTTTTCCCCAGTCAATGGTTACATCTCCCAAAATAAAGGTTTCTAGTTTAATGTTAGATGAGGACCATGAGAGGATGTCTTCCAAAGTATTGGTATTGTTACCAGGAGGAATGTAGAGGGAAATAATACAGATGCATTTGTGGTTGTTTATTTTTAGTATGCCAATAACCAGTTCTGCATTATTAAAAGAGGGGATGGTGTTAGGGTATGGGGGCATAGTTAGGAGGTTAGAGTAGATTAAAGCAACTCCACCTCCTCTTTTATTAGTGCGGTCGGATTGTAGAGAATGAAATCCTGGAGGTAGGAATTCAGTCATTAATGTGATGTTTTAGCCAAGTTTCAGAGATGGCTGCTATGTCTGGGGAGTTATGGGTGAGCCAGGCATGGAAGAGTATTAATTTTTTAAGCTTTGTGCGTTGATTGTGAGGAACTTGAGGTTTTTTATTAGTAGTTTTATTGTTGGTGCAAGGCTGATTTGTAGGAGAGAAGTTTGGACATGGATTGGGGTGTATGTCGCCAGCTAAATGAAGGCAAGTATAACTGGGGATACGTTTATTAGATTTGTATTTTGATAGATGACATTGGTAGTGAGTTGGTTTAAGTTTGTAGTTGTTGTTAGAGATCGGAAAAAGTTTTATTTTTAAGAGAAGGAGAGGGTGGTAGGGAACTAAAGATGCTGAGATGTTGCTGTAGAAGTGGGATGTATGGTGATGCTGGGGAGTCAAAGGGGGAGAGAGCACATAGAACTCAGTATAGGAGGTTAAATGGTATAGAGATAGTGGAAGCAAGATGAAGGGAGAGAAGAGAAGGACTTTGGAAGGAAGGCTGAGCATGGTAATGGTAGCTAGATAGTATTAAAAGAGAAGGTGATGTGAGATTGTGTGTTGGGGGTGTGGTGAAGAGAAGTAGGTAGGGTGGAGGAAGTAGAAGGGTGGACGGTGTATCCTGATCGGCTGGAGAAGAGGGAAGGCCTAATAGTAAGGTGTATCCTGATTGTCTAGAGAAGAGGGTAGGACTAATAGTAAGGTATATCCTGATTGGTTGGAGAAGAGGGTGGGCCTATTGGGCAAGGGATAAATCTAGAACCACTGGGGGCGGGTGGGAATTGGGGCAGGGTAGGGGAACAGAGCGGGGACAGCTAAAAAGGTGGGAAGGCCTAAAAACAATCAGTGACCTGAGGCAGGAGAAAGAGAACTACTGCAGGGGTGCAGGTATATGGATTACAAATTTTATTTTATACTAAAAATCTTAGTTTCTTAATTTTGTAGGGGAAAAGTTACTAATAAAACAAGTATATGTGTGCGGATAGATAAAAGTACAGCTTTCTTGGTGAGGGGCAGAGGCGCTTTCTAAAACAAATATGTGTGTGTGGAGAGATAACAATTACAGCTTTCTTTCTTGGTGAGGGGCAGAGACACTTTCTAGGTAGAGTTAGTTAGTGGAGAGTAAGAGGGAAGGTTTTGCTGGGCTTATTATTAGGAGCATGCTGCCACCAAGTGGAAAAAGGAGGGAGGTGCACTCAGAGGAGAAGAGGTTCCACTTAGAAGTTCGGTGTATAGAGATAAGATAGAGGTAATTATTGGGGAGTAGACTGTAAACCAAGGATGGGGTTGGGGGGGGGCCTGTGCAATGACCACTAAATAGGCTGCTTTCACGCATACCAAGGTAGAACGCTGCTCAAGTAAAGTAGATGCTAGAAAAACATATGTAAGACAGATTACATACACTGAGTCTCTTTAGGGAGATAGGGTCCCAGTAAACTTAATATAAATCAAGCAGACTGTCCACCACCATCTTCTCTTTGAAAGGAAGGATATTCTGGTTGGCAGTGAAGAAGGGGAAAACACCTCTGAAGAATTGCAGAATTGCAGAGGCAAACCCTGCCCTAGACTTAGAAAAGAGAGGTAGGTGGTAATGCCTTGTAAAGAGGTCCAGGTGGCCGCTTCCAATATGCCCCTGGTAGGTACTCCTCTGAGAAAGGCAGTGGAAATGGAGGCTGTCCTAGTGAAGTGGGTATAGACCGACTTAGGGATTGGTTTCCCATGTAGTCTTTAGCAAAAATGGATACAGTGTGAAATCCAGTTGGAAATGGTTTGTTTGGAGATGGGCTTCCTCTCTGCCCCAGGGGCAAAGCTTACGAGAAGCTGGTCAGTTTTTCTGAATGGCTTAGCGCGGTCCAGATAGTATCTGAGTTGTCCGTGCACATCTAGTGAGTGTAGAAATCTTTCCCCTTTGTTGTGAGGGTTGGGAAAGAAGGTGGGAAGGTGTATGGCCTGGTTAAGGGTCACATCAGATACCACTTTGGGCATAAAGGAGGGATTAGTCCTCAGGGAGACTCTGTCTGCATGGAAAATTATGAAGGGCTTGACAGTCATGAGAGCTTGAAGTTCTGAGACCCTTCTGGCTGAGGTGATAGCTAGTAGGAAGGCAGTCTTCCAGGAGAGGTATTTCAATTCTGTTGAAGCGGCAGGTTCGAAAGGAGGTAAGATTAGTTTCTCCAACACATAATTCAGGTCCCAGGGTGGAGTAGGTGGTCTTCTGGGAGGCCTGATATTAGAAGCCCCTCTGAGGAATTGCTTAAATAAAGGGTGAGAGAAGAGGGTTGGGTCTAAATCATAATGGACAGAGATGGCCAAGGCACGGATTTTAATAGAGGAGAAGGAGAGGCCACTATTGAGCAACTCTGCTAAGTAATCCAGGATGAGAGGAATGGAAGGTTGGGAGGTACTGCCCCCTTTTGATTCCAGGAGCAGAATCTTTTCCATTTTCCTGCATAAGATTTTCTTGTGCTGGGCCTTCTGGCCTCCGTGATGATGTCCAGGACCTGTTTGCTTAACAGTGACTTCTTGTTAGTTTTTAGTGTATGAGCCATGCTGAAAGTTTGAGTGTCTGTAGGTCTGGGTGCAGTACCTTCCCCCTCTTCTGGGTCAAGAGGTCTGACCTTAAGGGAAGCAGCTTTGGGGGCTGCAAGGTCAGACTGCATAGTAAGGACTACCAATGCTATATGGGCCAATCTGAAGGGATGAGGATGGCCTTTGGTCTCTCCTCTCATTTTGATCAGAACCTTGGGAATAAGGGGCAGAGGAGGGTATGCATACACAAAGCGGGGGCTCCAGGGGAAGGTCAAGGCATTCACCTTCCATGCTAGGAGGTGATACTCCCTGGTACAAAACTTGTGCAGCTGGTGCCTGAGGTGCGAGGCAAAGAGGTCCACCTCTGGGGTCTCCCAGTCCTGGGTGATTTACAGAAAGATTTCTCTGTGGAGTTGCAATTCATGGGGATCCAGTAAGTTTCTGCTTAGATGGACTGCCAGTCTGTTGTTGATCCCTGGTAAGTATTGTGCAATTAGGTGTAGCCCCATAGAGGTGGCTGTAAGCCACAGACTCATGGCTAACCTGCACAGAGGGTAAGACTGCGTGCCCCCTGCTTGCTGATGTACCACATTACTGTGGTGTTGTCTGTTTTTATAAGGAGGACCGCTGGCCTGAGATGGGGTTGGAAAGAAGTCAGAGCTTTTTGCACCGCCATCACTTCTTTCTGGTTGATGTTTAAGTGAAGTTGCTGGGCATTCCAAAGGGCTTGGATACACCTGCCTGCTAGGTGAGCACCCCAAGCTATGTCTGAGGCATCGGTGGTGATGGTCTGGCTGGAAGGGCGAAGGATGAAGGGAAGACCCTTGTTCATGGCACAGGCCTCTGCCCACCAGAGAAATTCATCCCTTATGCAACTGATCAGTGGGACAGTGGTCTCTAGGGACTGAGAGTGCTGACACCAAAGGTTCTTTACGTACAACTGAAGCTTTCTCATATGAGGCCTGGCAAGAGGGATGAGAAGGATGCAAGATGCCATGCATCCCAGGGCTTGCAGGAACTTCCTCACAGTGAGGTGACTTCTGGAAGACAGCTGGGTGAAGTAGAGTGGCAGGAAGCTCTGCTTTTCTGGGGATAGGAAGGCCATTAGGGTTGCTGCGTCTAGCACAGCTCCCAGGAATACAATTTTCCTGGTGGGGTTTTGCTTTGATTTTTTCTCGCTGATGGTGAGCCCTGGGAAAAGTACAGTTGTGTACACTTACCATAAATGTAGATGTTCGAGTGTATTCACTGTTGCAGTCATTACAATTGGGTTATCTGCCTGCAGGTAGCCCTCAGCCGGCCTGAATATCAAAGTCTTGGGCCCTGCGTCAGATGCTCTCTCTTCTTCCATGATGTCAGGTCGTCAGGGGTATAAAACATGCAGCCAATGCCATGACATCAGTTGTTTTTACCCCAGATGTCAGGTGCCCCCCATAACGGAAAGCAATTATATGTTAGATTACACCTCCAACAAAAAGAAAATACACCAGAAAGCTGAAAAAACACTAAATAAGAAGAAAGGTATAGCTAAGAGAAGTCAGGGGGCTGGAGGGAGGGAGGGTAACCAGGACTGCAACAGTGAATACACTCGAACATCTACATTTATGGTAAGTGTACACAACTGTACTATGTTCTTCGTGTTTCACTGTTGCAGTCATTACATTTGGGTTGATTCCCAAAGCTAAGGAAGGGAGGAGGCATTTAGAGAGCATTGGGACCAGGTATTAAGCCCTGCAAAACTGCAGTGGCAAAATCAGCTCTGGATGGTGGTGCTGCAGTAGCGTTGTTACCTCACAGTAAGATGCTGTCCGGTTTGATTCTCAGCTAGAGCGTCTTCTGCGTGGAGACATGCGTGAATGGGCGTACCTACGTTGAAGGTTGTGCATCAGGGCTGGTAACTCGGCACGTAAAAATCAACTACCAATCATTAGCGGACCGGAGTTTCGCTGTGGCGACCCCTAACCAGGAAAAGCCGAAAGACACAACATTTAGAAAAAAATAGGCATGTGGTAATGCCTGGTGAAGGTATATACAGGGCTCCAAGTAGCAGCTTCTAGGATGTACCAGGTAGGAACACCTCTGGGAAAGGCTGCAGAGGTAGATGCAGCCCTGGTGGAATGTGATCGTATCCCCTGTGGGGTAGGTTTTCCATGAGGCTTATAGCAGAAATGAATGCAATGGCCTATCCACTTAGAAATGGTTTGCTTTGAAATGGCCTTCCCCTCTGCCCCTGCAGCAAAGCCAACTAGCAGCTGTTTGGATTTTCTGAAAGGCTTAGTCCTATCCAAATAAAATCTAAGTTGTCTGTGCATGTCCAAAGACTGTAGTATTCGTTCTCCCTTGTTTTGTGGATTTGGGAAAAAAGTAGACAAATGAATGGACTGATTAAGGGCCACACTAGACACCACTTTGGGCACAAAGGAAGGACTGGTCCTGAGGGACACTATGTCTGCATGGAAGATGATGAAGGGCTCCACTGTCATAAGGGCTTGTACTTCAGACACTCTTCTAACTGAAGTGATGACTAGAAGGAAGGCTGTTTTCCAAGAAAGGAATTTCAACTCTGCAGTTGCAGCTGGCTCAAAAGGAGGGAGAGTGAGCTTTTCCAAAACAAAGTTAATGTCCCAGGCCGGAGTAGGAGCTCTCCTGGGTGGTGCTCCTCTGAGGAATTGCTTTAGCAGGGGGTGAGAGAAGAGGGGTGGTTCACTATTATAATGTGCTGAGATGGCAGAGGCATGAATTTTAATTGACGAGAAGGAAAGGCCCTTGTGGAACATCTCTGGTAAACACTGAAGAATATGAGGTAAGCTGTGCACATCTGTGCCCATCCCCGGAGTATGGCTCCAGGAACAGTATCTTTTCCACTTTTCAGCATAGGATTTTCTAGTACTAGGCCTCCTTGCCTCCAGAATGACATCTAGCACCTGCTTATTGAGGGATGCTATTGGAGCGCTAAAGGAATTAGCCAGGCTGCAAGGTTCAGGGACTGGAGTTGAGGGTGCAAAATCTGGCCCTCCTGCTGGGACAGCAGGGAAGGGGTCTGAGGCAGGTGCCATGGTTCCAGCAGAGACATACTGCGCAAGAGGGGTACCAGTGCTGGCGTGGCCAGTCTGGTGCAATCAGTATTGTTCCAGTTTTGTCCTTTTTGATCTTTAGTAAAACCTTCGAGAGGAGAGGCAGAGGGGGAAAAGCATAAACTGAGAGGCTTTCCTAGGTGAAGGGCAGGGCATCCACTTTCTAAGCTTGACTGTGGGAAGTCCTTGTGCAGAATTTGTCCAATTGGTAGTTCTGAGGGGAGGCAAATAGATCTGTTTCTGGATTCCCCCATTTGTTTCGCAAAAGATTGAATATCTTTGGTTCCAGTTTCCACTCATGTGGGTCGATGAGATTTCTGCTTAGGTCTGCCAGTGAATTTAGCTTACCTGGCAGGAATTGAGCTTGTAGGAGCACTTGGTAGCTCAAGGCTGTATTCCACAGAGCCATGGCTAGTCAGCAGAGAGGGTACGAGTGGGTTCCCCCCTGCTTGTTTATGTACTACATCACAGTGGTGTGGTCTGTTGTTGTCTGTCTTCACCAATAATTGCCCTGGAAGAATATGGTCCTTGAAGGATGTCAGGGAATTCTGTAAAGCTAACATTTCTTTTTGATTGATATGCAGTTGCATCTGACTCGGGTTCCATTTGCCCTGAATGCACTGCCCTTCCAAATGAGCCCCCCATGCATAGTTTGATGCATCTGTTGTTAGGGCATGGGTGGCAGGGGGTAGAGTGAATGGCAGCCCCTTGTTGTGGTAGCACACCTCTGCCCACCAAAGGAACTCTGTCTTTATACAAGGAATGATAGGAATCATTGATTCCAGTTCCTGAGAATGTTGACACCATAGGCTTTTTAGATACCATTGTAGTTTCCTCATATGCAGTCTTGCATATGGAACTAGTAGGATGCAAGAGGCCATGAACCCCAGGGCTTGCAGGATTTTCCTTGCAGATAGCTGGCCAGTAGTTTGAAGTAGGCTGGCAAACTTGTTTCTCTGGTGTGAGGTAAGCCATCTAGGAAGTTGTGTTCAAGCTTGCTCCCAGGAATACAATTTGTTGGCAGGGTACTAGATGAGATTTCCCTTTGTTTATGGTGTACCCCCAGTGAGGTTAGAAGTTTCTTTACAAATGCCAGATGTTTTAGTTGCATGTCCTGGCTGTCTAGCATAGGAAGCAGCTGATGAAGAGTTAGCATTTAGAATTTTGGGATTACCAAAAAGGTGTTTAGAATAGAGAGGTCCAGGATAGGACGCCAGGAGCTGTCTTTTCTGGGTACCAGGAAAAGTCTTGAGTAAAAACCTTGTCCCCTTTCTTCTGCTGGGACAGGCTGAATAGCCCAGATACTTAGAACAGAGAGAACCTGCTGTTGAGCCTCTGCCCACTGATTTGGGGTTGGTCTGGCCAACCGTTTGGGGTTGGTAAGGTGTGGAAGTGGAATATGTATCCTTGGAAAACTATACTTAAAACCCACTTGTCCTGGGTAATGAGTTCCCATTTTTTTCATGCAGGGTGACCTTTCCCCCAAGGGAGTAGGCAGTTGAGCAGGGCTTGGAAGGTTTAAGGTTAAGTCATTGTGACACTTTTCCACAGGGGGCTGTCTTACTAATTCCAGCGTTGGACGTGGGAGCCCCAAACTGCTTAGGCCTGTGAGTACCTTGAGACTGTATCCTAGGTGGTCTGCTGCTCCTGGTTTTGGACTGAGAAGGCCTGGAAGAGACAGGAAAGGACCAATTCTTAGCAGGTCAATGCCTGCTAAATCTAGGAGGCTGTACTTGCAGGAAATCTTTAACTGTTTGCATAGATTTAGCTTTTTCCTCCATCTTTTTAAGTACTACTTCTGCTTTGTTGCCAAACAGGCGGTCTTGGTTTAAGGGAGCATCCAGTAATTTAGCTTTAACATGATCGGCAAAATTTTCTCCTTAGGCCAAGCATGCCTTCTAAGTACAGACCCAGTGACAGCAGCCCTGCAAGATGCTTCTAAAGAGTCAAAACCACATTGCAAAGTATATTTACCAACTTGTTCAGCAGAATGCATTAAATCCTTTAATTATTTATTTTCAGCACAGTCAGGAATCAACATCATTTTCTAATTAAGCAGTCCCATAATATGCTGCTGATACTTTAATATATGAAACTGTCAGTTTAAGGCCCTAATGGCCAAAATAGCAGAAGTATATACCTTCTTACCCCATCTGTCCAAGGCCCTGGAATCTCCATCAGAGGGGGTAGGGTTTTTGGCAGTAGTAGCCTTAATGCCTTTAGGCCCTTGGGAAATGGTCTCTGGGTCCGCAGTAGGACTCTTGAAGAGGAACTTGTGAGAGTCAGGTACTCTGTAATACCTATCGGGCTTCCAGGGAGCTGGAGGTAAAGTGTCTGGGGACAGGCTAGATTCCAAAAAGGCAGCATCTACAATGTCCAGGACAGGAGGGATAGCTAAAGGCCTGTGTTGAGGGAGAAGTAAGAATTCCCTAAGCCTCTTTTTGGAGTCAGAGTAATCCTGGCTTTCCCAATGAAAATGCTCCCTAAGAGTGTGCAAGGTTTCACCAAAATAAAAATCTTCTGGAGGGGAAGCAGAGGGAATGGAATCCTCTACATTAGAATCCTAATAGGTAGATAGGGGCAAATCCTGGTAATCAGAAGAAACAGAAATTTCAGAATCCTGATCAGAAGACCCAGAATGAAAATCAGTTCTGGGACTCTCAGAGGAAGAAGGCTGGCTTCCCCTAATTAAAGTAATAAGGTCTTCAGCCATTCTTATCATTTGTTTTTTAGGCATATGGGTCTGACCATGTGGTTTGGATGTCAATTTTCTAGGTGTGGGTTGAGTTTTAGGCCTTGGAGAAGAAGGTGGCGTCGGTTTGAAATGCAAGTCAGTAGGCCTGAATACACCCTCAGAAGCCGGTGCCTGCACAGCGGCTCCAGACCAATCCAAGGTAAAGACATCCGCATGTTTCATAGTCGATAAAGCATCCCGCGGCATAACGGACTCCGAATGGGTCTTAGTAGAGGCCTACGAATCTGAAGTAGCGGGCATCAGGGGCTGCGAAAGCACCTCACTGAGTACCGGCGAACTGGCGACTGGCTTAATGGAAGTGTCGTCGGCAGCTTTGGACCTATGAGGTCTGTCTCTGCCTTTATCTTTACATTTTTTTGAAATGTTGGTAGTCGGATAGCTTACCAAAGCCATTTCTGGATAGTTAAACCGAGTACCGAAATAATTTGCTGCAAAATGAAACCGACGACGAATAGTCTGGGGGTTAAATAAGGCACAAAACTGACAGAGAGGGACATCATGGTCTGGGCCTAAGCAAGGAATGCAGTACGAATGAAAACCTTTATGAGGTATTTGCTTTCCACAGGCAATACAATTGTTAACTTTCACTGACATCAGTTAAGAGCAAGGAAAAGGATCCCCAATGGGGTACTTAGCTTTTATGAAGACTTCAGTTCTGAAACTCGAAAATGAAAATTTCAGGAGTCGGCCGACCGTCACGCGAACTGCTTCTGCTTTAGGCACCGAGCGGCAAGAAAGACTGATGTAATGGCATCGGCTGCATGTTTTATACCCCTGACGACCTGATGTCATGGAAGAAGAGACAGGATCCGACGCAGGACCCAATACTTTGATATTCAGGCCGGCTGAGAGCTACCTGCAGGCAGATAACCCAAATGTAATGACTGCAACAGTGAAACACGAAGAACATGCTAGGAGTTTTTTGACACAGATAAGATCCTGGAGCAACTTTTCTTTGCTGTTCACCTGAATGAAACAGTCGTCCAGGTAAGGGTAAATCTGTATATTTCTCTGCCTGCAGAATGCTATAGTTGTGGCCAAGCATTTGGTGAATATTCTGGGAGCAGTAGATAAGCCAAAGGGCAGTACAGAGAACTGAAAGTGCTGATTGCCTACTCTTTAGCGCTGGAATTTTCTGCACGATTCCCTGATGGGCATGTGGAGGTAAGCCTCTTTTAGGTCTAGTGTCACCAGCCAGGCATTTTGTGTGAGCACAGGCAGGAGCTGCTGCAGGTTAGCATTCTGAATCTGGGGACCCACTGGTCCTTGGTTATAGAGACCCAATTATCCTTGAAGAGGATGAGCCTTCCTCCTAGTTTTAGATGAATGAAAGGGGGCAGAGGGGGGAGGGAGAGCCATTTTGAGTGCTTACCATAGAAGCTTGGCTTAGAACTCCTTGCCTTAGAGGTGGAAGTGGTCTGTTGTTTGCTTTTTTGCTGGCCCTGGGATAAGGGCCTGGATGTCCTGTCCCTGCGGGGCTTACTTTGCCCTTGTCTGCTGGGTGCAGGGAAGGCCCAGTGCGTAGAAGGAAGTTCCTGCTGAATCGGGCGGTTGAACTTGAAAGAAATATTTTATTGTCTGTATAGATTTTGCTTTGTCTTCCATCCTTTTAAGCACCTCTTCTGATTTTTCCCCAAACAAGCGTTCCTTATCTAGGGTGCGTCAATAAGTTTAGACTTTACATGATCAGGGAGAGGTTGTTCTTTCAGCCATGCATGTCTTCTAATAACAGATCCTGTCACTGCTGCCCTGCTAGAGGCTTCTAGGGCGTCATATCCACATTGTAATGAGTGCTTGGCCACCTGACAAGAGTGTAGTAATTCTGCCAGCTCTTTTGAGTTGGCACCGTCAGGAGAGGTAGCAATCTTCTGTTTTATTTGTTCCTCCTTTTTAAACAGATAATGCTAAAAATAGTTACATACCAAGAGACCATAAAAAATACTTTCTTACATTATCAATAGATTTAAACATGTCTCTCCTTGATCTATGACTGGGTTCATCAGCTCCACCAAGTACAGTTCAGCAATTTTCACCTCCCCAGTGCTCAGGACGTATAGAAAGTGACAACAGATAATAAAATCCTACTTGATGGTTGAACAAGGGCCACTAGTCCCTGAGCCTACTAGGTCTGCTCCAACCATACCTCTCAACCATACCTAATTCCTTGGCATTTACCGGTTCTGAGGCCAAAATAATAGGGTGCCACAAATTTCCGAGTGGTCCCTTTAATTCATGATTTTTATTTATTTATTTATTTATTTATTTATTTTTGTTACAACTTACAACTTTAAATTTATGGCTGAGGTCACCACGCATCACCAGCCTACAGGGGTGTGCGTGATGACATCAGCTTAATTGAACTCCTAAATTTCAGTCCTCCCAGCACACACCCACATGCCGCAACACAGGTCAGGTAAGAAAAGAAAACAGACCCAGGCTGCTCCATTTTAATTCAAATGTGCATCTGTTAAGCTTTCTAGGCTAGCTCATAATGTGCTATCTAGTTTAATCTCGGAGTTGGACTGTGTGTGTGGTTGGTTATTACCACCTATTTTATTTAAGCTTTAAGCAGATAGCCACTCCGGGGTATCATTCGTAATTGACAGGAGCTAAGCAGAGTGGAAGCAGCAGCTGCAATTTTATTTAATATATAAGACTGCAGAGAGTGGTTCCCACTGTTTAGCAGAGTGGTTAATTATTGGCAGCAATTCTGTGTTTCATTTAAGCAAAGTGGTTCAGGTTCTGATCCAATGTATTAAGCATATGTGTGTGTGTGTGTGTGTGTGTGTCTGTTTTATTTAAGACTGCAGAGTTCAAATCTGCAGTGTTAAGCTATCAACATGGTGGCTGTTGCGGTAATTAGCGAGCAGCTATTTTTAAGTAGTGATTCGTTGGAGCTATTTTAGCTAAGACTTAGGTTCTTGGTTCACTGCAGCTAGTAAATCAGCTATGTTTCATTTCCAAGACTAGGTGGCCGTACCGGTGTACTGGTCTTAATAATTGGCGGCAAAGTTCAAATCTGTTAAGCTGGCGGCAGAGTTCAAATCAGTTACGCTATCTGATACATGTCATGGCTGTTCTGGTAATTGGCAAGCAGAGAGGAAGCAGCTATTTGTAAGCAGAATGGTTTGTTGCACCTTAAGCAGACTGTGCTTAATAGCCGTTCCGGTATTTAAGCAAAGTGGTTCGTTACTTAAGGTGTGTGGTTCTCTATTTTATTTAAGCAGAGTCGAATTAACTATTTTGATGCAGAATGATTCGTTGCCACTTAAGCAGACTGTGTGTGTTTAATGGCCATTCCGGTATCAAGCAGAGAGGTTCGTGGTTCTGTATTTTATTTAAGCAGATCATTGTAGGAACTTCTATTTTACTTAAGCAGCTATTTTGAAGAAGAATGGTTTGTTGCACTTGCAGCTTAAGCAGACGTATGTAGATCATTGCAGTAGCTTCTATTTTATTGAAGCAGAATGGTTTGTTGCAGCTTAAGCAGACTGTGCGTGTGTTTAATGCCCGTTCTGGTATTAAGCAGAGTGGTTCGTGGTTCTCTATTTTATTTAAGCAGATCATGGCAGCAGCTTCTATTTTATTTAAGCAGCTACTATGAAGCAGAATGGTTTGTTGCAGCTTAAGCAGACTTGTGTGTAGATCATTGCAGAAGGTTCTATTTTAATGAAGCGGAATGGCTCATTGCAGCTTAAGCAGACTGTGTGTGTGTTTAATGACCATTCCGGTATTAAGAAGAGTGGTTTGTGGTTCTCTCTTTTAAGCAGATCATTGCAGCAGCTTCTATTTTATTTAAGCAGATCATTGCAACAGATTTTACTTAAGCAGCTATTTTTATTTACGCAGATCATTGCAGCAGCTTCTATTTAAGTAGCTACTTTGAAGCAGAATGGTGTGCGTGTTGCAGCAAATTTTATTTATGCAGATCATTGCAGCAGCTTCTATTTAAGCAGTGTGTGTGCGTGTGTGTGTGTGTGTGTGTGTGTGTGTGTGTGTGTAATGCCCCAGTGAGTTGCAACTGCTGGTTAGGGTTATCCAGGCTCAAACACTGTACTTTGGGTACAAAAGGCAACAGCCTGAATTCTCTATCCATACCACCACCACTTGTGATTCAAGTAGCTAAGAGCTCTAGTATCTGGAATGTTTGGCTCCTACTCTGTGTTTCTCTTAAAATTTGTGGTTTTCTGGAAAATCAGTGAGAGCTGAATTCAGTAAATAATTATAGCTGTTTAGTTTCAGTCTTCCTATCTTTCAGGAAACGCATGCTAACGCCAAAATATTTTATTCTAGCAACTTTCTAAGATTTTAAAATGTCTCTCACTCCCTGGTTTTGGGCCTTTGTCCCCCACCCCTCAATACATTTTTGTTTTTTTTCCAACTTTTTTGTCCTGCAAAGTTCTTCAGGGGAAGAAGTTTAGTATTGTTTATGTCATGTCTGTTTGCATTGTTAGTAGTAGCACGACAGGTAGTACACTTGCTTTTGATACAGAAGGCTGTGGGTTCTACTCCCACAGTACATAGATGGACTGCTGCTACTGTACTGTTGTACTTTTAAAGGTGATACATTCTTCAGTCCCGAGAATGTCCTCTTTCGCGGAGATACCTAGTAACTATGAACCTGTTATCAGTTTGGCATCCATTTCCTATTGCAATATTACTAGCTTATTTTTTTTCAATGTACCATAGGCAATTTATTCCTCAAGGGCAACAGGCACTATATTTGTGGATGAAACAATGAAATATAACGTTGTTTGCTAGCAGCAACCTCTTCATTAGTTACATATCTCTTTAATGTGGAATTATTTAGATGACTTTTACTTCTGCAGAGATTATGCAATTACTGATACTGGTGGATTAGTTTGAGTAAACTTTTATGATGGAAATATTCTGAATTGGGCAGTTTTGTCAGTACTGGTTCATGCATTTTGTTTCATTGTTTACTGGAAAAATGTTCAAAAGAATAAATTTAAAATGCGCTCTAACAAGTGTGCTGTATTATGCAAGGAATATAATTTAATACAGTCAGGAAGGTGCATCAAAGAACACATGTATGTTTTGTGTACAAGGGGCCTATGAATTGAAAACAGTCCAAAGATAATCTTTATCCATTACTGGCCAGATGGATTTTCTTTGGATGTCAGTTTCAATGCTGTTTCAAAAAATGTGAGTTTCAAGGCAGAAAATTTTTAATGCTAAGTCTATTTTCATTGAGAGACTGTATCACTTTGTTTAGCATATGTCTAATAGTGTTTGTGATATAAAATGTAAAATAAAATCCAAATAATCTTTGTAGAAGTAAAGCAGTATGCACATTATAGGGTTGCCACCTTTTCAAATACCCAAAGTGGGACATTTTTTGTAGAAATGTCAGATTTCGCAGGACAAAATATATAACTTCACTTTTTTGCCAAAATAAAAGCTTATTCTTGTAGCATTTGAGTTGCTTATGCTATTTCATATAACATTTAGGCATTTCAGATACAAAATAACTGTCTTATGCAACTATTAAAGAAAACTTAGAAATATTTTTGTCCTAAAATGTCAGGACATTTGCCATTTTTTGATTTTTTTTCGCAGGACACAACTGCCCAAAGAGGGACTGTCCCTCGCAAAGTGGGAAAGGTGGTAACCCTAGCACATTACGGTGTTTATAGTAAATGGGGTGAAACAGCCAAGTAATGGGACATTGGAATGGCTGCAGGAGGACTCTGAGTGTGGGGCCATATTTTGGCTGTCTGTTCTTGAGTTTGCGTTTGAAAGTTGGTATCCCACAATTCTTTGGAGTGGGTGTGGTTACATAATTATGCATGCAAATTAATCAGCATACAGATTTGTACCTATTTTTCATGGGCCTTTGTCCAGATTTTTGATGTTTCCAGGTTGAGAGGTATGGCTCCAACCACTAGTGAGCATATTTACTGCAAATCAAAAAATATCAACAAAGATTTGACATCTACACTGTTAAAAATGTGCAAGTATATATTAGTCTCATTTTAAACCATGCACATGGGAATGATGGGACATATCTGTGACCTATCAAGGAGGGTTCTCCTACAGCTCAACTGATAACAGTAAAAAAGTATTTTACACTGGGGAACATCCCTGACAGGTCTTACGGTCAGTCTGAATTCCAAGAAGTAAACCACCAGGACTGCAAGGGCAGAGGGATGTCTAAAATATAAAAATTCAGAAGGTTGAATTTTGAAGTAACATGTACAAAAGGAAGTCCAGTTTCTGGAGTCATAGTCAAGACAGTAACACACGGTGAAGATATGCACCAAAAACCAAATGGCAAAGGCACTAATGTCTGCAAAAGAGACACTCCTGTAGCAAGCATTGACAGCAGCCGTGCTCGTTGGGGAGCTGCCTTTGATAAAGCAGTTTGGAATGGGTAGTAATCCACCTGATGGCAAAAGGTGAATCTGGATAAGCCATACAGAGAAGATCTGCTTGAAATTCTGAGCATTCTCCTCACTGAAGCAAAGGAAATAATCAAGTGTTAGCAACTCCTTCATGAAGAACTAAGGTCCATACACACAGTATGAAAATATCTCTCCATTTGGATTGTGTACAGTAAATTAAATAAAGAGATAAAAGATGAATATGATGACATTAAAAATCTAATTCTGAAAATGATACACAAGTTTGTCATGCAGGCAATCCAATCATTGACAAAGATCAGTTACCCAAGTATGATGAAAGGTAGCTCTGACATTTTGTGAACACAGGGGATGACAGTAACCAGAAAAAGGGATTTTACAAGAAATTAACTTACTGTTGACCTAGCAGGCACACATGGATGTATGGCAAGGCAAGCAGTTATGAAGTCCAGATCCAATCAAGGGTGAGATTCTTTAAGGGAGGACGAAAAGCAGATCTCAGTTTAAGGGATCACATGACCAGGAGGCACTAGGACATGAACCCTTGTCTCCACAAGATTATAATGGGTACAAACAGCTGACACATGTTCCTGGACGGCCTAATAACAAATAATGAAATGTTACAGGTGCCTGAGGCAGGTCAGAACCACCTACCAGATGACTAAATGAGGTGGATGAGGGTTCCGATCCACCCAAATGAAGATTCAGTTCCAAAAACTACCAAACCACAAAATGAAACAGCAAAATAAAACTACCACAAATCCAGGAAATAGATTTGTTCACCTCTACCACCTCGGCAAAAATGCCTTCAAGGAGTAAAAACAATCACAAAATGACATCCTTAAATACATCTATCGATCAAACAATTAAGCAATCACTAAACAATTATAACCTATTAACCCATGTATTTCTAGTTACATTCACTGTTTAACCCCCTAGGTACCAATATACAAAGATTCAAAGAAGAATCAGTTCCACTTGAAGGCAGAAGTTTGTCAAGTGAAGGGAATCTTAGTTGCCTCAATCATTTTTAATACAGCCAGTGGAAGGCTTACTGGGATCAAGCGATCTACATTAGAAGCTAAACACTGATGTGGAAACAGCTACAACCTCAATTGCCAAGGGCATCAATGGCTTGTACCAACAGAAGCTCACATACCATAACCTGACAGCCTGAAACCATATGCCTCTTTTTTATGGCCAAGAAGGGTTCCTTCCATCAAATGTATGAAGTGAGCAGGCATGGTTTTAGTGAAATTGGTGGGAAAATATGCACAGATTTCCCAAGCCACAAGACAAAGAATATTTCCATAATAAGCAGAAAAGGGGAAGCAGTACAACAGCAAGCAGGCTGCTCTCCCAGAGTTTCTTTTCCAGATAATGCACACCAGATGTGACCACTGAATCTTCTCTTTCACGACAGGGAAGAGGAGCTTACTTCAGTCACCCAGACAATTCAATTCTCCAGCGAAGTGAGACACTGACTGAAGGATGCCTCCTGACACAATCTGACCATAACAGTAGATGTCCTTCTCATCACTGCTGCAGTACTCATTACACTAGGGATCCCTGCCAGGGGCGGCCCAACGTCTGGCCAGTATACCAAACCCTTTAGGTTGCTTTAAGGTATGCCATACATCACATGTATACTCCTCGCGTAGCATAGGGCATAGAAGTGACGTTTGGACATAACCATCATCAGAACTGAGAGCCCCAGTAGGAACGCCAGTCCAAGGAAAAGAGAGGTGATCATTACATCCAGAAGAGGAATGGACCAGGGGGTGGAGGGAGAGATTGAATACAGCAACAGCAAGGAGAAGGACATCTACCGTTACAGTAAGATTTTACAGAACTATACTATGTCCTTCCATTTCACTGCTGCAGTAGTCATTACATTAGGGAGAGTGCCAAAGCTCAGAAAGAAACTTGGGAGGAGGAAGGACCAGCAGAGCTCTCCGGGAACCCATGCAGCACCTTCTCACTGACAGATTGGGGAGAAGGGAAAAAAGCAGGCAAATAAATAGACTAAGGGACCACTCATTCACCACCTTGGTCATAAAAGAAGGATTAGTATGCAAGAACAACCTGTCCTTATGAAAAAAACAATAAAGGACGTTAAGTCATAAGCACCTGAAGTTCAGACACCCATCTGGCAGAAGTAAAGACCAATAAAGTACAGTCTTCCAAGAGCAGAGTTGCAAGGAAGCTGAAGCTGCCAGCTCAAAAGCAGCCCATCAATTTTTCCAAAACAAAATTAAGATCACAGGGAGGAGGAACAGGCTTCCTGGAGGGCTAATATGAATGACGCCTTTAAAGAATTGTTTAGATTTAAATCCAGGGCCTAAAATAGAAGACAAAGGCAGACAAGCAGAAATAGCTGACAAATGGGAATTAACTGAAGAATAAGTCAACCCAGCATTGAGAAATTCACACATACACAGAAAGTATATCCAGTTTACAAGAAAGACACCAAACAGAAAGCCTCTTCCATTTGGAGAAGTAGGATTTCCTAGTATTGGGTTTCATGACCTCCTGCAGAACCCAAAGCACGTCCTCAGAAAAAAAGGTGTCTATGTGGAATCAAAATCTTATCACCCACAGTGTCAGTTGAAGAGCAGACAGGTGGGTATGGATGAGAGTTCCCTTGTCTTGGGTAAGTAGATCCACCCTGTGAGGTAATTTGTGATGATTGCCCTTGGCTAAATGCAGAACAGGAGGGAAAAAATGCGGTCTCGGCCAAAAGGGAGTCAGCAACAAGATTTTGGGAGCATCCTGTTGAATTTTGAACAGGACTTTTGGAATGAGGGGAACGGGAGGGAAGCATAAAGAAAAGTACAGTTGTGTACACTTACCATTAATGTAGATGTTCAAGTGTATTCACTGTTGCAGTCATCACATTTGGGTTATCTGCTTGCAGTAGCCCTCAGTTGGCCTGATTAACAAAGTCTTGGGTCCTGTGTCGGTTGCTGTCCCTTCTTCATGACGGCAGGTCATCAGGGGTATAAATCATGCAGCTGACACCATTACATCAGTTTTTGTTGTCCCAGATGTCAGGTGCCCCACTAATGGGAAGCAATTAAATCTATAAATATACAAGGTTATACCTCCAACAAAAAAGCAGATACACCAAAAAGCTTTTGAGCATAGTAAAGGGGACTAGAGGTACAGCCAAAAGATGTAAGGGGGCTGGAGGGAGGGTACCCAGGACTGCAACGGTGAATACACTCAAACATCTACATTTATGGTAAGTGTACACAACTGCACTATGTTCTTCGTGTTTCACTGTTGCAGTCATCACATTTGGGTAGATTCCCCAAAGCTAAGGATGGGAGGAGGAATTTAGCATTAGGACCAGCTATAAGACCCTGCAAGATTGCAAAGCCAGCTCTGGGTTTAGAGAAAAATGGCAGATGGTAATGCTTGGTGAAAGTATGTACAGAACTCCAGGTAGCAGCTTCTAGGATGTCCCTGGTAGGGACGCCTCTGAGAAAGGCTGTAGAGGTAGATGCAGCCCTGGACGAGTGGGGTCTGATCTCCTGTGGGATAGGTTTTCCATGGTGCTTGTAGCAGAAATGAATGCAATGGCCTATCCATTTGGAAATGGTTTGCTTTGAAATAGCCTTCCCCCTCTGCCCCTGTAGCAAATGCCACCAGCAGTTGGTCAGATTTCCTGAGAGGTTTAGTCCTGTCCAAGTAAAATCTAAGTTGTCTGTGCACATCTAAGGAGTGCAGTATCCGTTCCCCTTTGTTCTGTGGATTAGGAAAGAAGGCTGGCAAATGAATGGACTGATTAAGGGCCACACTGGATACCACCATGGGCATGAAGGAGGGATTGGTCCTGAGGGACAATCTGTCTGCATGAAAGATGATGAAAGGCTCCACTGCCATGAGGGCCTGTAATTCAGATACCCTTCTTGCTAAAGTGATTGCTAAAAGAAAAACTGTTTTCCAAGAAAGGAATTTTAAGTCTGCAGTAGCAGCTGGCTCGAAAGGAGGAAGCGTGAGTTTCTCCAATACAAAGTTAGGGTCCCAGGCTAGAGTTTGAGGTCTCCTGGGTGGTCGTAGATTTTTGGCTCCTCTGAGGAACTGCTTGAGTAGTGGATGAGAGAAGAGTGGATGTTCTGTGTTATAATGAGCTGAAATGGCTGAGGCGTGAATCTTGATGGAGGAGAAAGACAGGCCCTTGTGAAGCTTCTCAATTAAGTATTGTAAAATCTGAGGTAAATTGGGCACTGCTGTGCTGATCCCTTGAGATTGGTTCCAGGCACAGAATCTTTTCCATTTTTCAGCATAAGATTTTCTAGTACTAGGCCTCCTTGCTTCTAAAATGATATCCATCACTGGTTTACTGAGGGATGGTAAAGGAGAGATTAAGTAATTAGCCAGGCTGCTAAGTTCAGTGTTTGAAGCTGAGGGTGCAGAATCTGGTTCTCCTGTTGACATAATAGGGTAGGAGTATGAGGCAGGTGCCATGGGGCCAACAGTGACACACTGCACAAGAGGGGGTACACAGTCTGGTGCAATCAAAACCGTCCTTGGTTTGTCTTGTTTGATCTTTAGTAGTACTTTGGAGAGCAGAGGCAGAGGAGCAAATGCATAAACTGATAGGTTTTTCCAGCTGAAGGACAGAGCATCCACTTTCCAAGCTTGTTTGTGGTGAGTCCTTGTGAAAAATTTGTCCAATTGATAGTTCTGGGGGGAGGCAAACAGGTCTACATCTGGGCTCCCCCATTTGCTTGTCAACAATGTTGAAAATCCTTGGTTCCAGTTTCCACTCGTGTGGGTCCATGAGGTTTCTGCTTAGTTTGTCTGCCAGTGTATTTAGTTTTCGTGGCAGGAATTGAGCTTGTAGATGCACTTGGTAAGCTCAGGGCTGTGTTCCATAATGCCATGGCTAGTCTGCAGAGGGGGTAAGAATGTGTACCCCCCTGCTTGTTTATGTACCACATAACAGTGGTGTTGTCCGTTTTTAACATTAATTGTCCTGGAAGAATGTGGTCCTTGAAGGCTGTCAGGGAATTCTGTACAGCTAACATTTCTTTTTGATTGATATGCAGGTGTATCTGACTCTGGTTCCATTTGCCCTGAATGCACTGCCCTGCCAAGTGAGCCCCCCCATGCATAATCCGATGCGTCTGTTGTTAGGGTTTGGGTGGCAGGGGGTAGAGTGAAAGGGAGCCCCTTGTTGTGGTAGCAGGCCTTTGCCCACCAAAGGAACTCTGTCTTTATACAAGGAATGATAGGAATAATTGATTCCAGGTCCTGAGAATGTTGACACCATAGGTTTTTTAGATACCATTATAGTTTCCTCATATGCAGTCTTGCATATGGAATTAGTAAAATGCAAGAGGCCATGAACCCCATGGCTTGCTGAATTTTCCTTGCAGAAAGCTGGGTCTTTGTGGCCAAGTAGTTTGAAGTAGGCTGTCAAATAGACTTGTTTCTCTGGAGTGAGGAAAGCCATCTGGGAAGTTGCATTCAAGCTTGCTCCCAGGAATACAATCTGTTGGCAGGGTACTAGGTGAGATTTATTTCCATTTATGGTGTACTCCAGTGAGGTTAGAAGCTTCTTTACGAATGCCAGATGTTTTAATAGCAAGTCCTGGCTTTCTGCCTGAATCAGACAATTGTCCAGGTATGGGTGTATTTGAATATTTCTCTGCCTGCAAGATGCAATGGCTGGAGCTAGATACTTTGTCAATACACTAGGCGCAGTAGATAAGCCAAAGGGAAGTGCAAAGAACTGATAGTGCATGGAGCCTGCCCTGAAGCTTAGGTATTTTCTGCAAGATTCCCTTATTGGAATGTGCAGGTAGGCTTCCTTTAAGTCTAAGGTTGACAACCAGGCATCTTTGCCTAGCATGGAAAGCAGCTGTTGGAAGTGATAGTATTCTGAATTTTGGGATTACCAAAAAGGTGTTTAGAATAGAGAGGTCCAGGATAGGACGCCAGAAGCTGTCTTTTTTGGGTACCAGGAAAAGTACTGAATAAAAACCTTGTCCTCTTTTTTTCTGCTGGGGCAGGCTGAATAACCCTGATACTTAGAAGAGAGAGAACCTGCTGTTGAGCCTCTGCCCACTGACTTGGGGGTAGGTCTGGCCAACCGTTTGGGGTTGGTAGGGTGTGGAAGTGGAATTTGTATCCTTGGAAAACTATATTTAAAACCCATTTGTCCTGGGTTATGAGTTCCCAGTTTTTTGCATGCAGGGCGAGCTTTCCTCCAAAGGGGGCAGGCAGTTGAGCAGGGCTTGGAAGGGTTATTCCCTCCAGAAGAGCTCTTTTGAGCATGCATCTTCAACTCCCAGTGAGTGTGGCTTGAGTCTTTAAAAACTGAACTTATCATCTTACAGTTCTAACAAATACTCATTGACAGAAATCAACTATCAATACAATTGTGTTTGCCATTGTTTATGCTTCAAGATACATTCTTCTGATAACTTGTATGTTCCATGGTTTTGGAATTATTAATGCAAATATGAACAAGCAACATTTGACGCCTAGAGGCGCAGTAGGAGGTAACTGCAGATGCACCTGGTGGCGTCACTCAGTTGTAATGAGTTAAGTCATTGTGACATTTTTCTATAGGGGGTGTCTTACTACTTCCTGCTTTGGAAGCAGAAACCCCCCCCCCCTGCTTAGGCCTGTGCGTAGCCTGAGACTGTAACCTAGGTGGTCTGCTGTTCCTGGGATTGGACTAAGAAGGCCTGGAAGAAACTAGAAAGGACCAATTCTTCTAAGGCCATTGCCTACTAAATCTGGGAGGCTGTAGTTGCAGGAAATCTTTAACAGTTTGCATAGATTTAGCTTTTTCCTCCATCTTTTTGAGGGCAACTTCTGCTTTATTGCCAAACAGGCGGTCTTGGTTTAAGGGAGCAGCCAGTAATTTAGCTTTAGCATGACCTGGCAAGTTTTGCTCCTTAAGCCATGCATGCCTTCTAAGTACAGACCCAGTGACAGCAGCCCTGCAAGATGCTCCTAAAGAATCAAAACCACATTGCAAACTATGTTTACCAACATGTTCAGCAGAATGCATTAAATTCTGTAATTCTTTGTGTTCTGCACAGTCAGGAATCAACATCATTTTCTGTTTAAGCAGTCCCATAATATGCTGCTGGTACTTTAACATATGAAACTGGCAATTTAAAGCTCTAATGGCCAAAGTAGCAGAAGTGTATACCTTCTTACCCCATCTGTCCAAGACTCTAGAATCTCTATCAGAAGGGGTAGGAGTTTTGGCAGCAGTAGCCTTAATATCCTTTGGACTTTGGGAAAGGGTCTCTGGATCCGCAGTAGGATTCTTGAAGAGGAACTTGTGAGAGTCAGGTACTCTGTAATACTGTCAGGTTTTCTGGGAGCTGGAGGTAAAGTGTCTGGGGACAGGCTAGATTCCAAGAAAGCATCATCTACAATGTCCAGAACAGGAGGGATAGCTAAAGGCCTGTGTTGAGGAAGGAGTAAGAATTCCCTAAGCCTCTTTTTGGAGTCAGTGTAATCCTGGCTTTCCCAAAGAAAATGTTCCCTAAGAGTGTGCAAGGTTTCATCAAAAGAAAAATCTTCTGGAAGGGAAGCAGAGGGAATGGAATCCTCTGCATCAGAATCCTCATAGGTAGATAAGGGCAAATCCTGCTAATCAAAAGAAACAGAAATATCAGAATCCTGATCAGAAGAATCAGAAGAAAAATCAGCTCTAGGTCTCTTACAGGGGGGAAGGCTGGCTTCTCCTAATTAAAGTAATAAGGTCTTCAGCCATTCTAAGCATTTGTTTTTTAGGCATATGGGCCTGACCATGCAGTTTGGACGTCTTTTTTTTAGGCGTGGGTCGAGTTTTAGGCCTGGATGAAGAAGATGGCGTCGGTTTAAAATGCAAGTCTGTAGGCCTGAATACACCCTCAGAAGCCGGTGCCTGCACAGCGGCTCCGGACCCATCTAAGGTAGAGACATCCACAGGTTCCATAGTCGAAGATGCATCTCGCGGAATAGCGGACTCTGAATGGGTCTCAGTAGAGGCCTGCAAATCTGAAGTAGCGGGTATCAGGGGCTGCGAAAGTGCCTCACTGTGTACCATCGAACTGGCGATTAGCTTTACAGAAGCATCGTCAGCAGTTTTGAACCTATGCGGTCTGTCTCTGTCTTTATCCTTAGTTTTTTCGGAATATCGGTAGTCGGATGGCTTACCGAAGCCATTTCTGGATAGTTATACCGAGTACCAAAATAATTTGCAGCAAAAATAGACAGATGACGAATAGTTTGGGGGTTGAATAAGGCACAAAACCAACGGCGAGGGACATCGTGGTCATGGCCTAAGCAAGGAATGCAGTACAAATTAAATTTTTTATGAGGTATTTGCTTTCCACAGGTAAGACAATTGTTAACTTTTACTGACATCGATTAAGAGCAAGAAAAAGGATCCCCAATGGGGTACTTAGCTTTTTTGAAGACTTCGGTTCTAAAACTCGAAAACGAAAATTTCAGGAGAAAGGCCGACCGGCACTTGTGAACTGCTTCTGCTTCAGGCACCACATGGCAAGAAGGACTGATGTAATGGCGTCGGTTGCATGTTTTATACCCCTGATGACCTGACGTCATGGAAGAAGAGACAACATCCGACGCAGGAATCCAAGACTCTGGTATTCAGGCTGGCTGACGGCTACATGCAGGCAGATAACCCAAATGTAATGACTACTACAGTGAAACACGAAAAACATCTGAAAATGCCAGGAAGCAATATAGAAATGTAAAAACGTCATGAAAATGAGATGGAAAGGAATATGGAGATAAGCATCCTTGAGGTCCAGAGACACCATATAAGCCTGAGGAAGCAAAAGAGGGAACAAGGTCTGACGGGATAATATTCGAAAACAGGGCACCTTCAGAAAAGTGTTTAGATGAAAGAGGTCTAGAATTGGTATCCAAGTACAGTATAGTTGTGTACACTTGCCATAAATGTAGATGTTCGAGTGTATTCACTGTTGCAGTCATTACATTTGGGTAATCTGCTGGCAGGTTGCCCTCAGTTGGCCTGAATTCCAAAGTCTTGGGTCCTGCGTCGGTTGCTGTCTTCTCTTCCATGATGTCAGGTCGTCAGGGGTATAAAACATGCAGACGACGCCATTTTCTTTAGTTTTTCTTGCCCCCGATGGCAGGTGCCCCCAAAAAGGTAGCAATTTTATATATATATATATATATATATATATATATATATATATATATATATATATATAAATGGATGTATCAATATAAACTTTACCTTCATCTATAAGCAAATACACCACATAGGTTGTAGAAGATAGTGAAGAAAAAGTAAACTTCAGAATGACAGGGAGATGGTGGGAGGGTAACCTGGACTACAACAGTGAATACACTCGAACATCTACGTTTATGGTAAGTGTACACAACTGTACAATGTTCTTCGTGTTTTACTGTTGCAGTCATTACATTTGGGTAGAATCCCAAAGCTATGGCTGAGAGGCTGGAGCTAAACAGCATTAGGTGCGGCTATAAGGCCATGCAGCACTGCAGTGGCAAAGCCTGCCCTGGACTTACAGTAGAGAGGCAAATGGTAATGCTTTCTGAAGGTGTGAACAGAACTCCAAATAGCAGCCTCTAGAATGTCTTTGGTTGGTACTCCTCTGAGAAAGGCTGCTGAAGTAGCTGCAGCTCTGGTGGAATGAGACCTAATGCCCTTGGGCACAGGTTTACTATGGTGTAAGTAGCAGAAACGGATGCAGTGGCTTATCCACTTTGAAATTGTCTGCTTTGAAACAGTCTTTCCTTCTGATCCTGCAGCATATGACACTAGTAATTGCTCAGTTTTTCTTAGAGATTTATTCCTGCTCAAGTAGAATCTTAGCTGTCTGTGAACGTCCAAGGAATGCAGAATTCTCTCCCCTTTGTTCTGTGGATTTGGATAAAAAGTTGGCAGATGAATTGTTTGGTTAAGAGCCACACTGGAAACCACCTTAGGCATAAAAGTACGACTTGTCCTCAGAGACGCCCTGTCCAGGTAAAATATGATAAAAGGCTCTACAGCCATGAGGGCCTGTAGCTCTGAAACCCTTCTTGCTGAAGTAATTGTTAGTAGCAGAGCTGTCTTCCATAACAACTTTATATCAGCAGAAGCAACTGGTTCAAATGGAGGCAGGGTGAGTTTTTCCAACACATAATTGAGGTCCCATGCAGGTAATGGTGATCTTCTAGGCGGCCTTAAAGTTTTGGCTCCTCTAAGATACTGCTTTAGTAAAGGATGAGAAAAGATTGGTGGATCTGTGTTGTAATGAGCCGAAATGGCAGAGACATGGATTTTGATTGATGAGAAAAATAGGCCTTTGTCAAGCATCTCAGTTAAGTATTGTAATATCTGAGGAATATTTGGTTCTGCTGTATCAGTTCATTGTGCTTGATTCCAAGCACAGAATGTCTTCCATTTGTCAGCATAAGATTTTCTAGTACTAGGCCTTCTGGCTTCCAAAATGACATCCATCACAGCTTTACTGATAGGTGTTGTCTGTATGATTACCTGATTAGCCATGCTGCCAGGTTTAGAGTCTGTAGTTGATTGTGCAGGATCTGATTGTTTTGCTGGGACTGTAGTTGTGGGTCTTTGAGGCAAGGTCCAAGTTGGGTATTGAGACAAGTTCCTTAGGATTGGGTACCAGTACTGGTGGGGCCAGTTCAGGGCAATTAATATTATCTTTGGCTTCTCTTGTCTGACTTTTAGGAGGACCTTGGGTAGAAGAGGCAGAGGAGGAAAGGCGTAAACTGTTAGGTTTTTCCAACTGAAGGATAGGGCGTCCACTTTCCAGGCTTGTCTGTGATAAGTCCTTGTGCAGAATCTTTTCAGTTGATGACTTTGAGGAGAGGCAAATAGATCTATGTCTGGGCTCTCCCATTTCTCTGTTATCATGCTGAAGACTTGTGGATTTAGTTTCCACTCGTGAGGATCCATAAGGGTTCTGCTTAAATCGTCTGCTAGAGTGTTTTGTTTTCCTGGCAGGAATTGAGCCCACAGTGCCATGGTTAATCTGCAAAGGGGGTATGAGTTTGTGCCCCCTTGCTTGTTTATATACCACATGACTGTGGTGTTTTCCATCTTTATCAGTAGTTTTCCTGGATGAAGTAAGTCCTTGAAGACTGTTAGGGCATTTTGAACAGCTAGCATCCCTTTCTGGTTGATATGTAGATGCATTTGTTTTGGTGCCCATATGCCCTGAATGCATCTTCCTGCCATGTGCCCCCCCCAAGCATAATCTGATGCGTCTGTTGTTAAGGTTTGGCTGGCAGGGGGTAGAGTGAAGGGCCATCCCATGTTTTGGTGACAGGCCTTTGCCCAGCATAGAAACTCCTGTTGCAGGCAGGGAATGAGAGGAATCATTGTTTCCAAACTGTGTGAATGTTGACTCCATAAACTTTTTAGGTACCACTGAAGTTTCCTCATATGCAGTCTTGCATATGGAATTAGTAGGATGCAGGATGCCATGAAGCCCAGAGCCTGCAGAATTTATCTTGCAGAAGATTGGGTTTTTGTTGCCATCAGTTTGAAGTAAGTAGTCAGTTGCCTTTGTTTGTCTGGCGTAAGGTAAGCCATTTGGGCAGTTGTATTCAAGCTTGCACCCAGGAATGTTATCTTTTGAGAGGGTACCAGCTGTGACTTCTTTTCATTTATAGTGTACCCTAGGCATGTTAGAAGCCTTTTCAAAAATGCCAGGTGTCGAAGAAGAGTGTCCTTGTTCTCTGCATGAATGAGACAGTCGTCCAAGTAAGGATATATTTGTATACTTCTTTATATGCAAAATGCAATTACTGGTGCCAGGCACTTTGTAAAGACCCTGGGTGCAGTAGATAAGCCAAAGGGCAGTGCAGAGAATTGGTAATGCATTAAGCCAGCCTTGAATGTGGGGTATCTTCTGCACGACTGTCTTATTGGGACATGCAGGTATGCCTCCTTTAGGTCTAATGTCACCAGCCAAGCATTCTAGCCCAGCATGGGCAGAAGCTGCTGCAAAGTCAGCATTTTGAATTTTGGAATGTCCAGGTATGTTTTCAAAATTGATAAATCCAGTACTGGCCGCCAGGCCTTGTCCTTTCTGGGTACCAAGAACAGTCTTGAGCAAAAACCTTGTCCTTTTTCCTGTTCTGGTACCGGATGAATGGCCCCCATATCCATGAGGAATGTAACCTGTTTCTGTGCCTCTGCCCATTGATTTTTGGGTAGATCTGGCCAACCGTTTGCCATTGGCAGAGTGTGGAAATGGAATCTGTATTCCTGTGATACTATGTTTAGTACCCACTTGTCCTGGGTTATTAACTGCCAATTTTGAGCAAAAAGTGCTAATTTTCCCCCTAAGGGTGCTGTCAAAAGATAAGTGCTTGGTGTAGGCAGAGGGAAGTCATTGGGACTGTTTTCTGTAGGTTTGCGCTTTATCTCCCCCCTGATTTGGAGGTAGATGCGCCCCATTGCTTTGACCTGTATGAATCTTGCGCCTGGTATCTGGAACCCTATGGGCATCTGGATTTGCCCCTTTGAACTCTGTCTGACACAGGAAAGGACCAATTTTTTGCAGGTCAGTGTCTACTGAATCTTGGTGGTTGCACTTGTTTTTGTTTGTGTCTTTCGGCTTTTCCCGGTTAGGGGTCACCACAGCGGAACTCCGGTCCGCTAATGATTAGTCGTTAATTTTTACGTGCCAAGTTACCAGCCCTGACGCACAACCTTCAACGAAGGTACACCCATTCACACGTCTCCACGCAGAAGACGCTCTAGCTGTGAATCGAACCGGACAGCGTCTTACTGTGAGGCGACAATGCTACCGCAGCACCACCACCGCGGATCTGCACTTGTAAGACGTCTTTAACAGTTTGCATAGACTTAGCTTTGTCTTCCATTTTCTTTAAAACCTCTTCTGCCTTAATACCAAACACAAAATCATGCTGAAAAGGTGCATCTAGCAATTTAGCTTTATCATGATCAGGCAAATTTTGTTCCTTTAACCAGGCATGCCTCCTAATCACAGATCCAGTAACTGCAGCCCTGCAGGAGGCCTCAAAGGAATCAAAACCACATTGCAAAGTATGCTTTCCAACTTGTTCAGCTGCATGCAATAATTCCCACAATTCTTTATTTTCTGCACATTCTGAAATCAACATAACTTTCTGTTTCAGCAATCCCATAACATGTTGTTGGTAACTTAAGCATGTGAAATTTACAGTTTAAGGCCCTGACTGCCAAGGTTGCAGATGTATAAACCTTTTTTCCCCATCTGTCTAGTGCCCTTGAATCTCTGTCAGAGGGGGTAGGGTTTTTTGCTGTTGAGGCCTTAACTCCCTTTGGACCCTGTGAAATAGTTTCAGGGTCAGCAGCAGGGTTTCTAAATAAAAATTGATGCGAGTCAGGGACCCTGTAATATCTGTCAGGCTTACTGGGAGCCGGAGGTAAGGAGTCAGGGGTCAAACTTGACTCCGAAAACACATCATCCACAATGTCTAAAAACAGGGGGAATGGCTAAAAACTAGTGCTGAGAAAGAAGAAGGAAATCCCTGAGCCTCTTTTTTGATTCTGAGAAGTCTTGACTCTCCCAGTGAAAATGCTCCCTCAAAGTATGAAAGGTTTCTCCAAATTAATAATCCTCTGGAGGTGATGCAGATGGAAAAGACTCCTCAGCATCAGAATCCTCATAGGGAGGTATAGATAAATTCCTGATCAGAAGAGGAATCAGAAGAAATAGAAACCTGATCTGAAGATTCATAATCATTGTCTTGCATAGGCCTCTTATCTGGAGGGGGATGGGTACCCCTGATCAAGATAATAAGGTCTTCAACCATTTTGATCATCTATTTTTTAGGCATAGAGGCCTGGCTAAGGTGTCTTTTTTTAGTTTTAGAAGTTGTCTTTGCCTTTGGTTTTGCAGCTGTCGTAGTTTGATATATAAATGTTGAGGTCTGAATACACCCTCAGAAGCCGGTGCCTGCTCAGCGGCTCCGGACCCATCCGAGGGAGATACATTCGTCTGTCCAATACTTTGAGTATCTTGTGGCATGCCGGACTCCACATGGGTGTTGGTAGAGGCCTGCGACTCGAAGGTAGCAGGTATCAGGGGCTGCGAAAGTGCCTCTGAGTACCGGCAAAATGGCGACTGGCTTAGGAGAAGCTTTGTCGTCGGTTTTGGATCTCGACTGCCTTTCTCTGTCCTTTTCTTTGCGTTTTTTATGTACTCCGGTAGTCGGATTGCTATCTGACATTTCTGGGTAGTTAAATCTGTTTCCAAAATACTTCAATGCAAAAATATACAGATGCTTAATAGTGCGTTGGTTAAATCTAGCACAAAACCGACAGCCAGGCACGTTGTGAGCAGGGCCTAGGCAAGGAATACAGTATAAATGGAAATCCTTATGAGGTATTTGCTTCCCACAAGTAATACAATTAATAACTTTTTCTGACATCGGTAAAAAGGAAGAAAAAAGTTTCCCCAATGGGGTACTTAGCTTTAGTGAAGACTTCGGTTCTGAAACTCAAACTTGAATATTTCAGTAGTCGGCCGACCGGCACTTGTGAAATGCTTCTGCTTCGGGCACCGCACGGCAAGAAAGACTGAAGAAAATGGCGTCGGCTGCATGTTTTATACCCCTGACGACCTGACATCATGGAAGAGAAGAGAGCAACCGACGCAGGACCCAAGACTTTGGAATTTAGGCCGACTGAGGGCAACCTGGAAGCAGATTACCCAAATGTAATGACTGCAACAGTGAAACACGAAGAACATCCTCTTTTCTGGGTACTAGAAACATCCTAGAGTAAAACTTCCTCCCCCTTTGGGACACAGGCACCTCTTGAATAATACCAACCACAAAAAAATAAATAAATAAAAACACTAAAAGTAAATAGCAAAAACAACAAAACAAAACCAGAAACCCACAAAATTTGGCTTTAATCCACTCTCTGACATCTCAGCATAAACTGCCTTTCTAGGTGTTCGTTTTGTTGTTTTTGCTACCTCTTGAATAATACCCTGAGTCAAAAGGTCCCGAAGCACCACTGGGAAAAAGAGTTGTTCCAGAGGGGGCCAAGGAAAATCCATAAAAGGGGGAAGAGATTTCCACACCATGAAATACCCCTTGCGAATAATGATCAGGACCCAGAAAATCAAAGTAATCTGTAGCCAAACAGGAAGAGACAGAGTGCCAAAGAGAAAAAGGAAAGTGGCTGGGAAGAATAGGATAGTCAGACAGCACCTGATTTCTCTGGAAAGGAAGACTTCTGAGGCACTGAAGTCTGAGAAGCCCTAGCAGGAGAAGATGACTTACCACCCTTTTTGCCCTTAGGAGGAGGGCAAGACTGCCTGTGAACAAAGGCTGGCTTACTGGGGTAGTTTCTCTGAAACTTGGGCACAGGAGAAATAAACACACATTTAAGTTCCCGTAAAGCCTTGCCTTTATCTTGAACGGACTTACACATATCGGAAGCAGCCTCAACAAACAAGTGTTCATTATCACGAAAAGCATCCATCAACTTAGCCATAATATCATCTGGCAAAGGTTGAAGTCAAAGCTAACAATACCTCCTCATCACTGACCCAAATCCAGTAGCCCTACATGAAACATTTGCTGCATTATAACTACACTTGATGAAATGATGAGCCACCTTGGAGGAAGTCCCTAACAGGGAAAGAGCAGAAGTTTTACATTCAGAGTCTGGAAGATCAGAGATAACCTGACAAGCCTGGGATAGGAGAGCCAACAAATACCTGGACATATGGGCCTGCTAATTAACAGCCCTAAAAGCCAAGGAAGCTGAAGTGTAAAACTTCTTACCTAGCCTTTCCATAGTTCTGCTATCTTTATCAGAGGGTAGTAGTTTGGGAAAAGGAAGCAACTGAGAGGGGTTGTCAGAAGCTACAAACAACACCCGAGGGGTCAGCAGCAGGACACTTACACAAAAATTTACAGTCCTCAAGCATCCTATAGAACCTATTAGGTTTCTTGAGAGCAGGGGCTGATAATCTGCAGCCTTAGAAGCATTAGAAAATGGATCTAAGAAGGCAGCCAAAAAGTACAGTTTTGTACCTACCATAAATGTAGATGTCCAATAGCTATGCATCTGCAGTCCTCAGATATGGGTTGTCCTGCCTCATGCAGCCCTTCGGTCGGCCGGATTCCAAAGTCTGGGTCCAGCGTCGGCTGATGTCGCCCTTTCCCCGACGTCAGAGCGCCTGGGGTATAAAAACGTCAGCCGACGCCATCTTCCTCAGTTTTTCTTGCCCCAGATGCCAGGTGCCCTCTAAGGAAGGCTAAATTTGGAGAAATGCAATAAATTCCAAACATGCACAGAAAAAAAAAAAAAAAATATATATATATATATATATATATATATATATATATATATAAAACAAATACACCATAATAGATAACCCCAGCTAGCTATGAGAGGCAAAAGTACCCAAGAAATACCACAGAGGGGAAGGAGGGAGGGTAAACCTGACTGCAGATGTATACCTATCGGACATCTACATTTATGGTAGGTACAAAACTGTACTATGTCCTTCAAGGATGCATCTGCAGTCCTCACATATGGGTAGAATACCATAGCCAATCTGGGGGTGGTAGGATCTATGTAAAGGATGGTGTAGCTAAAATGCCCTGCAGGACTGCCATAGCAAAGCCTGCTCTGGATCTGGAATATAAAGGTAAATTGTAATGCTTGGAAAATGTATGCACGGACCTCCATGTAGCAGCTTCTAGAATGTCCTTGGTAGCCACCCCTCTTAAGAAGGCTGTGGAGGTGGCTGTGGCTCTGGTGAAATGAGGTCTAATGTTAGCTGGCACAGTTTTGCCATGAAAGGAGTAACAAAAACGAATGCAATTTCCTATCCATTTTGAAATTGTCTGTTTGGAAATTGCTTTTCCTTGTACACCAGCAGCATATGCTACAAACAGCTGGTCAGTTTTTCTGTAACTTTTAGTTCTGTCCAAGTAGTAGCGCAACTGTCTTTGAATGTCCAGGGTATGCAGAAGTTTCTCCCCTTTGTTTTGTGGATTTGGAAAGAAGGTAGGCAGGTGAATAGCTTGGTTCAATGAGACCCTGGATACCACCTTTGGCATAAATGAAGGATTGGTTCTCAATGAAACTCTGTCCTGATGAAAAATAAGAAATGGTTGTACTGTCATGAGTGCCTGCAACTCAGAAACTCTTCTTGCTGAGGTTATGGCCAGAAGGAAGGCAGTCTTCCAAGACAGGAACTGTAGTTCTGAAGATGCTGCTGGTTCAAAGGGAGGCAGTGTTAGTTTTTCCAACACGAAGTTAAGGTCCCATGTAGGCACTGGTGGTTTCCTTGTAGGACTGATGTTTTTAATTCCTCTTAGAAACTGTCTTAGGAGAGGATGAGAGAAGACAGGTGGATCAGTATTGTATTCTGCTGAAATTGCTGAAGCATGAATTTTAATGGGAGAGTAAGACAGGCCATTGTGGAGCATTTCTGCCAAGTATTCCAGGATATGTGCCATGTTCATCACTGTCGCATCTAGGCCCTTTGTGGTGCTCCAAGTGCGGAATCTTTTCCATTTTGCTGAGTAAGCCTTTCTTGTGGAAGGCTGGCGAGCTTCCATGATGATATCCTTCACTCTCTTGGATAGCTTATCCTGGGAAGGAGTCAAGGTATTCTCCAGGCTGTTAGATGCAAGGTTTTCAGGTTGGAATGCAGGGTTTTGTAATTGTGCTGTGTCAGGAAAAGTGGCCATTGAGGAAGAGGCCACGGTTTTGTGCGTGACATGCTCTTTAACAGTGGGTACCAGTGCTGTCTTGGCCAGTCCGGAGCTATCAGAATCACTTTTGGCTGCTCTGTCCTGATCTTCAGTAAGACCTTGGTCATTAATGGAAGAGGTGGAAATGCATACACTGTTAGAGTTCTCCAGCTGAAAGAGAGGGCGTCCACTTTCCATGCTTGTGGGTGGTATGTCCTTGAGCAGAATTTCTTCAGTTGATGATTGTGGTGGGAGGCAAAAAGATCTATGTCCGGCCTCCCCCATGATTGTGTTATCTGAAGGAATATGTCGGGGTGCAGCATCCATTCGTGTGCATCCATGATATTTCTGCTTAGGCTGTCCGCCAGTATATTGTCTTTTCCTGGCACAAACTGTGATTGCAGCTCTATATTGAGTTTCAGGGAAAGTTCCCATAGATTCATTGCCAGTCTGCAAAGAGGGTAGGGATGGGTACCTCCTTGCTTGTTTATGTACCACATAACTGTGGTGTTGTCTGTCCTTATTAGCAGGTGGCCTTGATGCAGAAAGAGTTTGAAGGCCTCGATTGCATGTATCACTGCCAGCATTTCCTTTTGGTTTATGTGCATGTGTAGCTCCTTTTGTGACCATAGACCTTGAATACATCTGCCCTTCATGTGTGCTCCCCAACCGTGGTCTGAAGCATCCGTTGTAATGGTTTGGCTGGCTATTAGTTTGCTGAAGGGCAGACGCCTGTTTGACTGGCTTGCTTGAGCCCACCACAGAAATTCCTTTTGGAGGCATGGAATTAGTGGGATCAAAGTTTCTAAGCTGTGACTGTGCTGAGTCCATAAACTGCTTAGGTACCATTGTAGTTTCCTCATATGCAGCCTTGCTTGTGGAATCAGAAGAATGCAAGATGCCATGTAACCCAGGGCCTGCAGGATTTTCCTTGCAGTCAGCTGAGTTTGTCTTGTCATATTCTTGAAGTAATCCGGCAGTTGTCTTTGTTTTTCTTCTGTGAGAAAAAACATTTGGTTGGTTGTGTCTAGATCCGCACCCAGAAACGTTATTCTTTGGGATGGAACAAGTCTTGATTTGTGAATGTTGACTGTATATCCCAAGGCCTGAAGTAGGTGGATGGCATAATTCAAGTGTTTTAACAAAGTTTGTTGGCTGTCCGCTTGTATAAGGCAGTCGTCCAGATATGGGTATATTTGAATCCCCTGAAGTCTGCAGTGTGCAATTACTGATGCCAGGCATTTCGTGAATACTCTGGGCACAGTAGATAAGCCAAAGGGCAATGCTGAGAATTGATAATGCTCTGAACCTGCAAGAAATCTGAGGTGTCTTCTGCAACTTTGTCTGATAGGGACATGCAGTTATGCCTCCTTGAGGTCTAGAGTTACCAGCCAAGACCCCTTGCCCAGCATGGGAAGGAGTTGCTGTAGAGTCAGCATTTTGAATTTTGGCACAATGAGATAAGTATTCAGTGCGGACAAGTCGAGAATAGGCCTCCATTGTTTTCTTTTCTTGGAACAAGGAATAGTCTGGAATAAAATCCTTGGCCTTGTTCTGAAAGAGGAACCTTTTCTATAGCTTTCATTTGCATTGAGCTGGAGATTTGTTTCAAAGCCTCTGCCTTTTGATTTGGTGGCAGGTCTGGCATGCCTTTTCTTTTTGGCAATGTGTGAAAATGGAACCTGTATCCTTTGTCTATTATTTGCAGTGTCCATTTGTCCCTTGTAATACTGTGCCAATTTTCTGAGAATAAAGAAAGCTTTCCGCCCAAAGGTGCTTCTAATTGAGCCCTGGTTGGTGGAATCAAAGTGAAGTCATTGAGTCTGTCCTTGTGCAGCAGTTGTAGGTCCTGCACTACCTCTCTGGTTGGGAGGCTGCCATTGACGTCCTCTGTAGGAGCCTCTAGCTTGCCCTCTACCTCTGGCACGCCTGTTCTTGCCTCTCTGAAATCTCTCTGTGTCTGGAAAGGACCAATTCTTGGTAGGTCAATTTCTGCTGAATCTTGGTGGTTGGACTTGGAGAAAATCTTTGACTGTTTGTACAGATTTTGCCTTTTCCTCAAATTTCTTTAAGACCTCCTGAGCAGTGGAGCCAAATAACTTTTGCTTTTCCAGTGGAGCATCCAGAAGCTTTGCTTTAACATGGTCTGGCAGAGATTGTTCCTTCAGCCAAGCATGCCTACGTATGACTGCACCTGTCATAGCTGACCTACATGAAGCTTCCAATGCATCATAACCACACTGTAAGAAATGGTTGCTAACCTGTTGGGAGTTATGCACCAGATCCTGAAGTGATTTGCGATCTAGGGGTTCAGGAGAAGACAGTTTCTTATGCAATTCATCTAACAAATACTCTTGGTACTGTATCATATGAAATTGACAATTTAATGCCCTCATAGAAAGAGTAGCAGAAGTATACACTTTTTTTACCCCATCTCTCTAAAGCCCTGGACTCCTTTTCAGAGGGAAGTGGATTTTTAGAAGTGGCTGCTGCAACCCCTTTAGGGCCCTGGGAAATAGTTTCTGGATCAGCAGAGTGGGCCTTGTAAAGAAAATGATGTGAGTCTGGGACCCTGTAGTATCTATCGGGTTTGACAGGGGCCGGAGGAAGAGTGTCAGGGGTTATGCTAGACTCAGAGTACACATCATCAATGACATTCAAAACAGGAGGAATAGCCAAAGGTCTATGCTGAGGTAAATGCAGAAAAGTCCTTAATCTCTCTCATAGTGTGAAGGGTCTCCCCGAAGGATAGTTCTTCAGGAGGGGAGGCCGAGGGGATAGATTCCTCTGCATCAGAATCCTCATAGGCCAAAAAAGCCTCCTCCTGGTAGTCAGAGAGGGCAGAGCCATCAGAGGCCTCATCTGAGGAGTGGGGATCAGAGGGCTCAACCCTGGGCCTTTTGTCTAGAGGAGGTTGACAGCCCCTGTGCGGATGGGGTTGAGAGCCCCTAATTAAAGAAATAAGGTCCTCTGCTAAACTTAGAATCTGTGAACCTGTAGAGGGTCCCTGAGGAATAACCCTGGGAGGCATAGTTTTTGTGTGTTTAGCAGCTTTAGCCCTGGTGAATGCCTTTATGGACAGGGAAGCAGGAGGCCTGGCTGCACCACGTGCTGGTGTAGCTTTGTCTAGAGGAATGGTGTCGGAAGTTTCTAAGACACCAGTTTCTGAAGGAAATTCAATAACCGACTCAGTAGGGGCCTCTGGGGCCGAGGTTGTCAGTTGAGCAGTTTCGGTGGTCGGAAGTACCAAGGACTCGGTTTCAACCGAGACCGAGACATTCGCGGTAGGCCTAGCCGTGGTTTCAGCCGAAACCGCGGTCCGCGTGTGTCGGTCCTTGTCCTTCCGTTTCTTGGCTAAATGTGGAGTCGGAGTCTCCGACGGCATGTTGTAGGAGAAACTAGCCCCAAAAAATTCCTCTGCAAACTCCGCCCGACGCCTAAGAGTGCGTCGATTGAAGGAAGCACAGGCTGAACAGGCCGAGACGTCGTGGTCTGGGCCTAGGCAGGGGAGGCAGTAAGAGTGGAAATCCTTATGAGGTATTTGTTTCCCACAAGTTAAGCAATTATTAACTTTATCTGACATCGGCTGAGGCAAGAAAGAGTCCCCAACGGGGTACTTAGCTTTTGAAGTCTTCGGTTAGCTGAATTACAGGAGCTGGCCGACCAGCACTTGCGAACTGCTTCTGCTTCGGGCACCACGCGGCAAGAAAGACTGAGGAAGATGGCGTCGGCTGACGCTTTTATACCCCAGGCGCTCTGACGTCGGGGAAAGGGCGACATCAGCCGACGCTGGACCCAGACTTTGGAATCCGGCCAACCGAAGGGCTGCCTGAGGCAGGACAACCCATATGTGAGGACTGCAGATGCATCCTTGAAGGACATCAGGAGGAACAGCAGAAGGTTTAGGAGAGTCCAGCTGCAGCAACTCATAGTACCTTTTATGTACCTCAGAGACCTGAGCACAATCTCATTTAAAGAACTCCATCATTCTGGAGATTGTCCTCCCAAAAGAACTCTCTTTAAAGGGAGTATCAGGACTGGTAGATTCCTCTTCCTCTAATCACAGTCCAAAGGAGAAGGAATCAGAGAAGAGTAAGCAAAGGATTCCTCATCCGAATCCAGCTCTTCCTCAGAGGAATCCTATTCCCTGAGTCATTTTTGAGGAGTAGAGGATCACGGAGGGCTGGAAAAGAAACTCCCCGTGGAGATTTCATTGCCATCAAAGCACTAAAAAAACCTTGAGTGAAGGCCTGTCACTCACTCTGTGGACCCTTAGGAGCAGGAAAAATATGTTTATTCTTCTGCTTTTTCTTTAACGAAACATCTGCCTTATAAAATCTGCAAGGCACTGACCCAGGACAGCACTCAATAATGGTAGTAGGGGCATCTTCTCTGATTAAATTCTTTGGAACAACAATAGGCCCCTCATAAATAATCACCCGTGGTTCACCCTGAGCATCCAAAATGGACATCTTCAAAGCCTCTTGGATGTGCATAAAGTTGGATTTCCGCCAGCCTCCAAACTGGTCACAGCAGAGGAATCCAACTAATAAAGCTAGGCGAACATCCAGGCATTCACTGGAATCAGGAGAGATGTCCGGCAGAGTCTGAACAGCAGAAGGTTCCGGCCTAGGCTACTTGGCCTTCTTCAGTGATGGCTGTCCCTCCGAGCGGGAAGTTCTCTCCATCGTATGTATCATAACAACCTTAAGACATTGATTCTCAAGACAAAGCATCAAAGAAGAGAGTCTACTACACAGGGTTTAAGGTATAAAAGTCTGACAGATGGAACAGGACATATGGTCGTGCAATGCGCCAAGGCAAAACAGACACTATTCATGGCGGTATTTATGGGGAATCTGTCATCAACACTGGCATTTACCCTTCTTCACATGCAACCCCACAAGCAACAAAAAGAAAAAGATAAGTAAAAAAGAACCCCAAAAGGGCACTTATCTGCAATGGCCCAGTGAAACCAGCAACAGAACAGTAAGATTCAGACCAATGATCAAGAGATGGTGTTTGGACTAGCGTCAAAGAAGGTCTGAGGAAGTTAAGTCTGAAAATCACCTTTATGCCCTACGTAAGGAGCATATGGGCAACATATGGCTTACCTTAAAGCAACCTAAAGGCTTTGGTATAATGGACAAACATCAGGACACCCTTGTAATGAATCCTGCAACAGTGAAATGGAAGGGCATCATCATGTTCTCCCTTGTTTGTTTACAAAACCAAACGACTAATAAATTGCCTAGATGAAGAGCTTTGTTTCTATGGCCTGCACATAGGTGAAACACTCTTCTCCAAGGGGATAAAAACTTTTGAACTATATTGGAGCCAAGGTAAGTTTTCCATCCAGCAAATAAAGTAGACACTATTAGGACAGCACAGTTGTGTACGCTTACCATAAATGTAGATGTTCCAGTGTATTGACTGTTGCAGTCATCACCTGTGGGTTATCCCTGCTGTGGTAGCCCTTGGCCGGCCCGAATACCAGAGTCAATGTTTTTCTGTGTCAGCTGCTGTCGCCTGTAGACTGATGTCAGGTCGTCAGTGCTACAAAGCAAGGTAGCTCAAGTCATTACAACAGTTTTTCTTACCCTAACCATTCAGAAGCCCCAGGAAATGACAGTTGTGTACGCTTACCATAAATGTAGATGTTCGAGTGTATTGACTGTTGCAGTCATCACCTGTGGGTTATCCCTGCTGTGGTAGCCCTTGGCCGGCCCGAATACCAGAGTCAATGTTTTTCTGTGTCAGCTGCTGTCGCCTGTAGACTGATGTCAGGTCGTCAGTGCTACAAAGCAAGGTAGCTCAAGTCATTACAACAGTTTTTCTTACCCTAACCATTCAGAAGCCCCAGGAAATATGGCAAAGTGGTCCTGTGGTTAACAACCACCCCAAAAAGCTTACGTCTCCCAAATGAAAGAGGAAATAAGGGGGAAGGAGGGAGGAAAAAGTACAGTGGTGTACACTTACCATAAATGTAGATGTTCGAGTGTATTCACTGTTGCAGTCATTACACTTGGGTTATCCTGCTGGCAGGCTACTGCCTTAACAACAGATGAGAAAAGATTGGTGGCTCTGTGTTGTAATGAGCCGAAATGGCAGAGGCATGAATTTTGATTGATGAAAATGATAGGCCTTTGTCCGGCATCTCAGTTAAGTATTGCAAAATCTGAGGAATATTTGGTACTGCTGTGTCAATTCCTTGTGCCTGGTTCCAAGCACAGAATCTCTTCCATTTTCCAGCGTAAGATCTTCTGGTACTAGGCCTTCTGGCCTCCAAAATGACATCCATTACAGCTTTAGTGAGACACGTGTTTTGTATTAATACATTATCCGCCATGCTGCCAGATTTAAGGTCTTTAATTGGCTGTGCAGGATCTGATTGTTTTGTTGGGATAGTAGATGAGGTATTAGAGGCAAGGTTCAAGCCGGGCATTGAGACAGGTTCCTTAGGATTGGGTACCAGTGCTGGTGGGGCCAGTCTGGGGCAATCAGTATCATCTTTGGCTTCTTTTGTATGACCTTTAGGAGTACCTTGAGGAGGAGAGGCAGTGGAGGAAAGGCATATACTGTTAAGCTTTTCCAGCTGAAAGATAGGGCGTCCACTTTCCATGTTTGTCTGTGATAAGTCTGTGCAGAATCTTTTTAGTTGATAGTTGTGAGGAGAGGCAAATAGATCTATATCCGGCCATCCCCATTTCCTTGTTATCATGCTGAGACTTGTGGATCCAATTTCCACTAGTGCGGATCCATGAGGTTTCTGCTTAGTTCGTCTGCCAGAGTATTTATCTTTCCTGGGAGGAATTGTGCCAGCAGATGTACCTGGTAAGTTAAATCTGTGTCCCACAGAGTCATGGCTAGTCTGCAAAGGGGGTAAGAATGAGTGCCTCCCTGCTTGTTTATATACCACATGACCGTGGTGTTGTCTGTCTTTATCAGTAGTTGTCCCGGATGAAGTAGGTCCTTGACAGCTGTCAGGGCATTCTGGACAGCTAGCATCTCTTTTTGATTGATACGTAGATGCATTTGGTTTGCGGACCATGTTCCTTGAATACATCTTCCTGCCATGTGGGCCCCCCAGGCATAATCTGATGCAGCCGTTGTTAATGTCTGCCTGGCTGGGGGTAAAGTGAATGGCTGTCGCTTGTTCTGGTGACAAGCCTTCGCCCACCAACGAAACTCCTTTTGCAGGCAGGGAATGAGGGTAATTATAATTTCCAGGCTCTGGCAATGTTGAGTCCAAACACTTTTTAAGTACCATTGAAGTTTCCTCATATGCAGTCTCGCATATGGAATTAGTAGAATGCAAGATGCCATGAAGCCCAAAGCCTGCAGAATCTTTCTTGCAGTTAAGTGGGCCTTTGTTGCCAACAGGTTGAAATAGGTAGTCAGTTGCCTTTGTTTGTCTGGCATGAGATAAGCCATCTGGGCAGTTGTATTCAAGCTTGCACCCAGGAATATTATCTCTTGAGAGGGTACTAGATTTGATTTATTTATGTTGACTGTGTACCCTAGCCCTGTTAGAAATCTCATTACAAACGCCAGATGCTGTAGTAGAATGTCCTACTTCTCTGCTTGAATGAGGCAGTCGTCCAAGTAAGGATACATCTGTATTCCTCTTTGTCTGCAAAATGCAATTACTGGTGCCAGGCACTTTGGCTTGGGCAGTGCAAAGAATTGGTAGTGTATTGAGCCAGCTTTGAATCTGAGGTATCTTCTGCATGTTTGTCTGATTGGGACATGCAGGTATGCTTCTTTTAGATCTAAAGTCACCAGCCAAGCCTTCTTGCCCGGCATGGGCAGAAGTTGCTGTAGAGTCAACATTTTGAATTTTGGTATATCCAGAAATGTGTTTAGAATAGACAGGTCCAGTATTGGTCTCCAGGTCTTGTCCTTTCTTGGTACCAGAAACAGATAAGCCAAAGGGCAGTGCAGAGAATTGGTAGTGTATTGAGCCAGCTTTGAATCTGAGGTATCTTCTGCATGTTTGTCTGACTGGGACATGCAGGTATGCTTCTTTTAGATCTAAAGTCACCAGCCAAGCCTTCTTGCCCGGCATGGGCAGAAGTTGCTGTAGAGTCAACATTTTGAATTTTGGTATATCCAGAAATGTGTTTAGAATAGACAGGTACAGTATTGGTCTCCAGGTCTTGTCCTTTCTTGGTACCAGAAACAGTCTTGAATAAAATCCTTGTCCCTGCTCTTGCTCTGGTACTTGTTGAATGGCCCTCATGTTCATGAGGGATGAGACTTGCTTTTGTGCCTCTGCCCATTGATGTTTTGGCAGGTCTGGCCAACCGTTTGTCTTTGGCAGGGTATGGAATTGAAACTTGTAGCGATGTGACACTATGTCTAAGACCCATTTGTCCTGGGTTATTATGTGCCAGTTTTGAGAAAAAAGTGCTAGTTTTCCCCATAAAGGCACTGCCAGGAGATAAGTGCTTGGTGCAGGCAGGGGGAAGTCATTGGGACTGTTTCCTTTATGGTTGTGATTTGTCTTCTCCACTTTTGGAGGTAGATGCACCCCATTGTTTAGACCTGTACGAGCCTTGGGGCTGGGATTTGCCTCTTGGACGTCTGTATCTGCCCCTTTGTGGTCTGTCTGACACTGGAAAGGACCAATTCTTTGTAGGCCAGTGTCTGCTAAATCTTGGAGGCTGAACCTATAGAAATCCTTAACAGTTTGCATAGATTTAGCTTTGTCCTCCATTTTCTTTAACACCTCTTCTGCTTTAACACCAAACAAAGAATCATGCTGTAATGGGGCATCTAATAATTTTGCTTTGACATGATCAGACACAGTTTGTTCCTTTAACCAAGCATGTCTCCTGATGACAGAGCCTGTCACAGAGGCTCTGCAGGAGGCTTCCAAAGAATCAAAACCACATTGCAAAGTATGCTTTCCAACTTGTTCAGATGCATGCAATAAATCCTGCATTTTCTGTTTAAGCAGTGACATAATATATTGCTGATATTTGAGCATATGAAATTGACAATTTAAAGCCCTTATAGCCAAGGTTGCAGAAGTGTAAATCTTTTTTCCCCATCTGTCCAGTGCCCTAGAATCCCTGTCAGAAGGGGTGGGTTTTTTTGCAGTGGAAGCCTTGACCCTTTGGGACCAAGAGAGATGGTTTCTGGGTCAGTAGCAGGGTTTTTGAAAAGAAATTTATGAAAGTCAGGGACCCTGTAGTACCTGTCCGGCTTAACAGGAGCTGGAGGTAAGGAGTCAGGGGTCAGACTGGACTATGAAAATACATCATCAACAATGTCTAACACAGGTGGAATAGCTATGGGCCTGTGCTGTGGTAGTAAAAGGAAGTCTCTGAGCCTTTTCTTAGATTCTGAAAAATCTTGGCTCTCCCAGTGGAAATGCTCCCTTCATGGTATGCAGGGTTTCCCCAAAAGAATAATCCTCAGGAGGAGAGGCTGAAGGGATAGATTCTTCAGCATCAGAATCCTCATAGGGAGGCAGAGAGTATTCCTGATCAGAAGAGGAATCAGGTGAAATGGAAACCTGATCTGAAGATTCATATTCTGTCTCTTGCCTAGGCCTTTTATCAGGAGGGGGATGGGAACCCCTGATCAAAGTAATTAAGTCTTCGGCCATTTTGAGCATCTGTTTTTTAGGCATGGAGGCATGTCCATGAGGCTGTTGAACTTGTTTCTTTGTCTTTAAGGGCGCTTTAGTCTTTGCCTTTGAAGCTGAAGTGATTTTAATGTATAACTGAGTTGGTCTGAAAACACCCTCAGAAGCCGATGCCTGCTCAGCGGCTCCGGACTCATCTGAGGGAATAGTCTCCGAAGGTCCAATACGTGGGAGTCGGTAGTGGCCTGCGGGTCTAAAGTAGCAGGCGTCAGGGGCTACGAAAGTGCTTCACTGAGAACCGGTGAACCAGTGTCTGGCTTAGAAAAAGCCTTGTCATCGGTTTTGGACCTCAGATGCCTGCCCATCTCTTTTTCTTTGCGTTTCTTGTGAATTCCGGTAGTCGGATGGCTATCCGACGACATGATATAATTAAATCTTCTGCCAAAATAGTATAATGCAAAATCGTACCAACGCTTAATAGTGCGTTGGTTAAATCTAGCACAAAACCGACAACTAGCAATGTCGTGGTCAGGGCCTAGGCAAGGAATACAGTAAGAATGAAAGTGCTTATGAGGTATTTGCTTCCCATAAGAAATACAATTATTAACTTTTTCTGACATCGGTCTGGAGCAAGAAAAAAGTTTCCCCAATGGGGTACTTAGCTTTTAATGAAGACTTCGGATCTGAAATTCGAACATGAAAATCTCAGGAGTCAGCCGACCGGCACTTGCGAACTGCTTATGCTTCGGGCACCGCTCAGCAAGAAAGACTGAATAAAATGGTGTCGGCTGCATCTTTTATACCCCTGGCGCACTGACGTCAGGGAAGAGGCGACAGCAACCGACGCCGTTCCTAGACTTTGGAATTCAGGCCGACTGAGGGTAGCCTGTCAGCAGGATAACCCAAGTGTAATGTAACAGTGAAACACGAAGATCCAGGACTGCAACAGTGAATACACTCGAACATCTACATTTATGGAAAGTGCACACAACTGTACTATATACTTCGTGTTTCACTGTTGCAGTCATCATCTGTGGGAAGATTCCCAAAGCTGATGAGAGGGGTGGCAGGATTAGTTAGAGGTCTAGGCATGGGTAAGGAGGCCCTGCAGAACTGCAGAGGCAAACCCTGCCCTAGCCTTAGAGAAGACAGGAAGGTGGTAATGCTTTGTAAAGGTATGGACCGAGGTCCAGGTGGCAGCTTCCAATATATCCCTGGTGGGAACTCCTCTGAGGAATGCTGTGGAAGTGGAGGCTGCCCTAGTGGAATGGGTATGAATAAACTTAGGGGGAGATTTCCCATGAAATCTGTGGCAGAAATGGATACAGTGTGACATCCATTTAGAGACAGTCTGCTTGGAAATGGGCTTCCCCTCTGCCCCTAGAGCAAAACTGACAAGAAGTTGGTCCATTTTTTTGAAGGATTTAGTACAATCTAGGTAGTATCTGAACTGCCTGTGCACATCCAGGGAGTGCAGAATCCCCCCCCCCCCCTCCGTTTTGAGGGTTAGGAAAGAAGTTATGCAGATGAACTGCCTGGTTGAGAGTCACATTAGATGTCACCTTGGGTATAAGGGAGGGGTTAGTCCTAAGGGAAACCCTGTCTGCATAGAAAATGATGAAGGGCTCAATTACCATCAGTGCCTGAAGTTCAGAAACCCTTCTGGTTGAGGTGATAGCTATCAAAAAGCGGTCTTCCAGGAGAGGAATTTTAGTTCTGCTGAAGCAGCAGGTTCGAAGGGTTGTAAAGTTAGTTTTTCCAGAACATAATTAAGATCCCAGGCTGGTGTGGGAGGCCTTCTGGGAGGGCTAATATTAGAAGCCCCTCTGAGGAATTAATGTCTAGGACCTGCTTGCTTAGCAGGAGCCCTTCCCTTACCTTGGGAATATCAGCCATGCTGAAAGCTTGAGAGTCTACAAATCTGGGTGCAGAATTTCCCCCCCTGCTTGAGTCAAAAGGTTTGGGATCCGGGGAAGCTGCCTGAGAGGATGTTATGTTAGGCTGTGCAGCAAGTGGTACCAATGTTGTATAGGCCAATCTGGTGCAATGAGGATGGCCTTGGGCCCCTCCTCCCTTATCTTGATGAGTATCTTGGGAATAGGAGGCAGAGGGAGGAAAGCGTACACGAAGAGGGAGTTCCAAGAGAAGATCAAGGCATCCACCTTCCATGCGAAGTAGTAATATTTCCTGGTGCAAAATTTCTTTCTGATGGTTGAGGTGCGAATCAAAGTTATCCACCTCTGGATTTCCCCACACTTGAGTGACTTGCACAAAGATCTTTCTGTGGAGCTGCCATTCGTGGGGGTCCATTACGTGTCTGCCAGGGTGTTGTTGATCCCTGGTAGGTGTATTGGGCTATTAGGTGTAATCCCATGGAGGAGGCAGTCAGCCAGAGGTTCATGGCTAACCTGCACCGAGGATAAGATTGTGTCCCTCCCTGTTTGTTGCTGTACCACATTACTGTGATGTTGTCTGTTTTAAGGAGAACTCCTGGCCTGAGATGGGGCTGGAAGGATGCCAAAGCCTTTTACATTTCAATCATTTCCTTCTGGTTGATATGCAAGGGAAGGTGTTGGGCATCCCAAAGACCATGGGTGCTCCTGCCTGCTAGGTGGGTGCCCCAAGCAATGTCTGCGGCATCGGTGGTGGTGGTCTGCCCAGAGGGGCGGTGGATGAAGGGGAGACTCTGCTTCCTGTCACAGGCCCCTGCCCACCACAGCAACTCTGCTCTTATACAGGGGATCAGAGGGAGAGAGGTCTCTAGAGGCTGTGAGTGTTGGCACCAAAGGTTCCTTAGATACCACTGAAGTTTCCTCGTGTAGCCTGCCCAGAGGAATCAGAAGGATGCAAGAAGCCATGTATCCCAAGGCTTGCAGGAACTTCCTTGCTGTGACGTGACTTTTGGACACCAGTAGAGAGGCAGGGAGCTCTGCTTTTCTGGGGGGTAGGAAGGCCACATTTGGGATGCTGTGTCCAGGAGAGCTCCCAGGAAAATGATCCTCCTGGAGGGAGTCTGCTTTGATTTCTTCTCGTTGATGGTGAACCTTCAGGAAGTTAGGAGGGTTTTGGCAAAGTGTAGGTCCTGGAGCAGCTTTTCTTTGCTCTCTGCCTGGATGAGGCAGTTGTCCAGATAAGGATAAATATGTACATTTTTCTGTCTGTAAAATACTATGGCCAGGGCCAAACATTTGGTGAAAACCCTGGAAGCAGTAGATAAGCCAAAGGGAAGAGCAGAGAACTGAAAGTGCTGTGAACCTGCTCTGAAATGCAGTAATTTCCTGCAAGACTCCCTTACGGGGATATGGAAGTATGGATCTTTTAGGTCCAGAGTCACTAACCAGGCATTTTTTGTCAGCATAGGCAGCAACTGCTGCAGGGTTAGCATTTTGAATTTGGGGACCAATAGGGATGTGTTCAGCATTGACAGATCCGGGATGGGGCACCAACTGCTCTCCTTTCTGGGGACAAGGAAAAGCCTGGAATAAAAGCCTTTGCCTGCTTGATCTGCGGGGACAAGTTCTACTGCCCCCTGGGCAATGAGAATTTGGACTTGCTTTAATGCCTCTGCCCACTGAATGGGAGGTAAGTCTGGGTACCCTGTGGGAAATGGGAGTTCGTTGAAAGTGAATTTATATCCCTGGAAAATTATCTTTAAGACCCATTGGTCCTTGGTTACAGACAGACAATTTTCTTTGCAGAGAGACAGCCTTCCTCCAAGCTTTTGTGTGAAAGGAGGGTGGGGGGGGGGGTACGGAGTCATTGGGAGTTTTTGCCAAAGAGGGATGGCTTAGAACTCCCTGTCCTAAGGGTGGATGGGATCCACTGTTTGGTTCTCTGTTGTCCCTGCTGTAGGGACCTGGGTGGCATGTGCCTGCAGGGCTTAGCTTGCCCCTGTCTGCTGGAAGCAGGAAAGAACTAGTGCTTAGAGGGAACATTCCTGCGGAATCTAGGAGGTTGAACCTGAAAGAAATCTTTTATTGTTTGCATACATTTTGCTTTGTCTTCCACTTTTTTAAGCACCTATTCTGCTTTTTCTCCAAACAAGCTGTCTTTGTCCAAAGGTGCATCAATTAATTTAGACTTGACATGATCAGGTAGAGCTTGTTCCTTCAACCATGCATAACTGCGAATGACAGATCCAGACATTGCTGCCCTGCTAGAGGCTTCTAGTGCATCATATCCACAGTGTAAAGAGTGCCTAGCCACTTAACAAGTAGAGTGCAGTAAGTCTGGTAACTCCTTAGAATTGGCACAGTCAGGAAAAATAAAAATCTTTTGCTTTAATAGCTCCAAAGTGTGCTGTTGATATTTTAACGTATGGAACTGACAGTTGAGAGCTCTAATGGTTAAGGTTGCAGAGGTCTAAACCTTTTTACCCCATCTGTCCAGAGCTCTGGCATCCTTATCAGAAGGAGTTGGGTTCTTTGCAGAACTAGCCCTGGCTCCCTTGGGTCCCTGTGTAATGACCTCCAGGGCTGCAGGAGGATTTCTGTACAGGTATATGTGAGTGTCTGGTACTCTGTAATACCTGTCTGGCTTACTGGGAGCAGGAGGAAGGGCATTTGGGGCTAAACTGGCTTCATGGAAAACATCATCCACCACTTCCAAAACAGGGGGGATGGCAAGGGGTCTGTGCTGGCAAAGGTCTACAAATTCTCTTAACCTTTTCTCAGACTGAGGGAAATCCTGAGATTCCCACTGGAAATGCTCCCTGAGGATGTGGAGAGTTTCCCCAAAGTAGAAGTCTTCTGGTGGGGAGGCAGAAGGGATGGATAACTCTGCATCTGAATTCTCATAAGCAATAAGAGGCTGTTGATCCTCTTCAAAATCTGAATAATCTGATTCCTCAGAATCTTGCTCTGTCAATAGTTCAAGAGAAGGGTGTCTTTTCCTTTTAGAAGTAGAGGCTTGACTTCCCCTGACAAGGGAAATAAGATCCTCTGCCATCTTAAGGATCTGGGCCTGGGGTGGAGGGGCGGGAGTATGATGGTGGCTAGAGGTAGACTTTCTAGAGGTAGCCTGGCTTCTAGGCCTAAGAGAATTCATTGGTCTGAGAGTAATGGTAGTCGGGAGAGAAGAAGTTGGTTTCTGACTGGAATCGGTAGTGTGAAAGATCTCCTTGGAAGCCGGTGCCTGCTTAGGTGTTCCGGACCCAACTGACGCAGAGACAGCCAAATGTTCTAAAGACGAAGAAGATTTCTGCAGCATATCAGACTCTGAAAGGGTCTTGGTAGAGGCCTGCATAGCAATCACATCGGGCATCAGGGGCTGTGAAAGCGCCTGACTGAATTCCGCAGTACTGATGACCTGCTTACCAGAAGAGTCGTCGGAAGGCTTGGCCTTGTGAGGTCTGTCTCTATCTTTACCCCTACGCTTTTTAGGAGGCTCTACGGATTGTTGGCTGACTGACACTATATGAGAAGATGGAGGACGAAAACAGCTGTCTACAAAAAGAGCTCTCCGACAAATGGTTCTCACATTAAAGAGGGCACAGGACCAGCAACTGGCGACGTCGTGGTCTGGGCCTAAACAAGTGACGCAGTATGAATGGAAGTCTCGGTGTGGGATCTGCTTTATACAGGCGAGACAAATGTTAACTTTTTTGGACATTGGTTAGTGCAAGAAAAAGAGACCCCCCCCCCCCCCCAATGGGTTACTTAGCTTTAGACATTTTCAGGTGTGATCCAAACTCTGGTAGCGACTGACCGGCACACTTGTGAACTGCTTCTGCTACGGGCTCCACAGCAAGAAAACTGATGTAATGGCATAAGCTGGCTTGCTTTATAGCACCGATGTCCTGACGTCAGTCTACAGGCGACAGCAGCTGACGTAGAAAAACATTGACTCTGGTATTCGGGCCGGCAGAGGGCTACCACAGCAAGGATAACCCACAGGTGATGACTGCAACAGTGAAACACGAAGAACATCTGTTAAATCTTCAATTGCAGAAATAGAAGGCCTACCAAGGGGGTGGTAGGAACTGTATGACTCACAACAGCCAGTAACACTTCAAAAGTCCACTGATAACAATCACAGCCTCAGGTTGTACACATGGCATCATAAAGACTACAGTGGCCATTATTCCCAGATAATGATGGTGATGATGCAGGAATTAAGCGTCATCTAAGTAAACAAAGCCACAACATTCTAGCCAATTCCAAAGGCTGGAAAGTCGAACACTGTCAGCATTTAGCTCCATGCTCATAACAGCAATCCTCTTGAGATGTACATGAGAGAATATCCCCCAAATTATGGTTACTCCCCAAAGGACAGCAAATGCAGAAGTGTGCACTGAAGAGATGCTACCAGGTTAGTCATCTGATGGGGCACAGGCAGATACATTTCTTTTGCATGGCACTGTTTACCATATTATGGTCAATGCTCTTGGTACTGAAGACAGACCAAATGTCAAGAAACCACACTGGCAGAGATACTCACCCTCAGAAAACCAGATACATTTGCTGCATGGACCACAGATACTAACAATATGCCAAAATGTGGACATCGAGCCCAGTGAAACTATTAAGTATCAGCATGGAGCCAACACTCTGGAGACTCACCATCTGGTGCAGGATGTACCAGAACTGCTCAGTGAAATAACTGAAATGTACACCATCCATCCTCTTTACATGGTCTTGGCCTCTTCCAACAGTTCTATTTGAGCAATTTGTCTCTTAAAGGAATTCTTGATGATGGAGAATGCACGTACTAAAGGAAAGAGCCCAATGTGATCCAGCCCTGGCCTCATTAGCTATTCCATAGCGCTCTAAGCTGAAGAGAATTTGCATCTACTCAAGGGTGTGGTAGTTCTCCAGGTCACAAGCATAACAACTGTAATCTTTGGCAACACATCCAGCAAATAAAAGGGCAAGACCATGTGACACCTGAAACCTTTCCTCAGTTGACAAGATGGGCTCATCTTTTTTGGGGGTTGGTTGGGTCTAGAAGTGGAGTAGGAAATGGTCCTCTATCATGTTAACGACTGGTTTTCTCCACACTAGGTGTTGTGAGACTTGCCAAAGAAAAGCACTTCTACCTTAAAATGGTTACTCACAAGGATGTTTAGGAGTTCTTCCTAAAGAGATGACATTCTTGGATACGTCAGCTTCCTAAGGTAAATAAAAGAGCTTACAAACACAGCCTTAGTGCTGGCAGATTCAAAATTATAGCAGACCATATAGATGTGCAGCTCAGAAGTTGTAAACAAAGAGTTCCTATCAGGTCTTTACTAAGCCCAGACTAATGGAAGTCTAAATTTTTTTCTGATTCTTGTCTACTGGTATAGACTGAAATTCAGGCAGATAAAATGAAAAACTGAAGACTATGAGTTGTGCCACTCCTGTGCCACATCTGTTTAAAACTTGAGATATTCTGTCAAGCGGCAAAGCAATAAAATGCATTGGTTTCAGGGACCCACACTGGACAAAAAAAAAAAAAAACAAGAGAAGTGGGCTATTAATTGCCTGGTTGGGGAACATTCCCACTCATATACTGCTTGTAAAAGGTGTCTTGCCTTACTGCAGGTCATAGGGACAAAGGTAGTGTCCTTCCAGGCTCCCAAACTGCATTTGTAATAAATGATTCCATGGACAGGGTGACCAGTGGCTCTTCTGTATTCTTTTGGTAATACACATCCATGCATTTCTGACAGAAAAGAATGGAGAAGCCCCAAGGCCAGTCAAAAATTAAACGTCATAAAACTCAAGGTTTCACTAAAGGAGAGACTTCCAATGGGGCTAAATGGAGATAACTCATTTTCTTTGCATATTTCAGTGACAAAAGCATTTTGATCTTCACACTCCTCACAGAAGCATGAGAAGAAGGAAGTGACAGTCACCAGTCTCAGCACCAGGAATGAGCTTTTGCAGATTTTCATATAAAGGAAAATGTATGACAGTAAGGTGACAGGAAAAGTACAGTTGTGTACACTTACCATAAATGTAGATGTTCGAGTGTATTCACTGTTGCAGTCATTACATTTGGGTAATCCTGCTGGCAGGTTGCCCTCAGTCGGCCTGAATTCCAAAGTCCTGGGTGCTGCGTCGGCTGCTCTCACCCCTTCCCTGATGTCAGGTCGTCAGGGGTATAAAAGATGCGTCCGACGCCATTTGCTTTAGTTTTTCTTGCCCCAGATGTCAGGTGCCCCCTAAAAGGGTAACCAAAATATTTATACATATATATATATATATATATATATACATATATAAAATTACATGCACCAATATAAACGTTACCTTCATCTACAAGCAAATACACCACATAGGTTGTATAAATCAGAGAAGGAAAGTTAGGTTCCATCAGAAGAAAAGGGGAATGGTGGGTGGGTAACCTGGACTGCAACAGTGAATACACTCAAACATCTACGTTTATGGTAAGTGTACACAACTGTACTATGTTCTTCGTGCTTCAATGTTGCAGTCATTGCATTTGGGTAGAGTCCCAAAGCTATGGTTGGGAGGCTGGAGCTAAACAGCATTAAGAGCAGCTATGAGGCCCTGCAGAAATGCAGTGGCAAAGCCTGCCCTGGATTTAGAGTAGAGTGGCAGATGGTAGTGCTTTGGAAAGGTGTGCACTGAACTCCAAGAAGCAGCCTCTAAAATGTCCTTGGTTGGTACTCCCCTGAGAAAGGCTGCTGAAGTGGCTGCAGCTCTGGTTGAATGCGGCCTAATGCCCTTAGGCACTGGCTTGCCATGGTGTAAATAACAGAAACGAATGCAGTGGCCTATGCACTTTGAAATAGTCTGCTTTGAGATAGCCTTTCCTTGTGATCCTGCAGCATATGTCACTAGTAATTGCTCTGTCTTTCTGAAAACTTTGGTTCTGTCCAAGTAGAATCTAAGCTGTCTGTGTACGTTCAAAGAATGCAGAATTCTCTCCCCCTTGTTCTGTGAATTTGGATAAAAAGTTGGCAGATGAACAATTTGGTTAAGAGCCACACTGGACACCACGTTAGGCATAAATGTTGGGTTTGTCCTCAGGGAGACCCTGTCTGGATAAAAAATGATAAAAGGTTCCACAGCCATGAGTGCCTGTAGCTCTGAAACTCATCTTGCAGAAGTTATTGCTAGGAGCAGAGCTGTTTTCCAAGATAAAAACTTTATATCAGCGGTAGCAGCTGGCTCAAAAGGAGGCAGGGTGAGATTTTCCAAGACATAGTTGAGGTCCCATGCAGGCACTGGTGATCTCCTTGGAGGCCTTAAATTTTTGGCTCCTCTGAGGTACTGCTTTAATAAGGGATGAGAAAAGATTGGTGGCTCTGTATTGTAATGAGCCGAAATGGCAGAGGCATGAATTTTAATAGATGAAAAAGATAGGCCTTTGTCCAGCATCTCAGTTAAGTATTGCAAAATCTGAAGAATATTTGGCACAGCTGTATTGGTTCCTTGTGCCTGGTTCCAAGCACAGAATCTCTTCCATTTTCCAGCATAAGATTTTCTAGTACTAGGCCTTTTGGCTTCCAAAATGACATCCATCACAGCTTTACTGAGAGGTGTGTTTTGTATGACTACATTATCTGCCATGCTGCCAGGTTTAAAGTCCTGAGTTGGCTGTGCAGGATCTGATTGTTTTGCTGGGACAGTAGATGAGGTATTTGAGGTAAGGTCCAAACTGGGCATTGAGACAGGTTCCTTAGTATTGGATACCAGTACTGGCGGGGCCAGTCTGGGGCAATCGATAGCATCTTTGGCTTCTCCTGTCTGACCTTTAGGAGTACCTTGGGGAGGAGAGGCAGTGGGGGAAAGGCATATACTGATAGGTTTTTCCAGCTGAAAGATAGGGTGTCCACTTTCCATGCTTGTCTGTGATAAGTCCTTGTGCAGAATCTTTTTAGTCGGTAGTTGTGAGGGGAGGCAAATAGATCTATGTCCGGGCATCCCCATTTCCTTGTTATCATAATGAAGACTTGTGGATCCAGCTGCCACTCATGGGGATCCATGAGGTTTCTGCTTAGTTCATCTGCCAGAGTATTTTTCCTTCCTGGCAGGAATTGTGCATGCAGATGTACTTGGTAAGTCAATGCTGTGTCCCACAAAGTCATGGCTAGTCTGCAAAGGGGGTAAGAATGTGTGCCCCCTTACTTGTTTATATACCACATGACCGTGGTGTCTGTCTGTCTTTATCAGTAGTTGTCCCGGATGAAGTACGTCGTTGAAGGCTGTCAGGGCATTTTGAACAGCTAGCATCTCTTTTTGATTGATATGTAGATGCATTTGGTTTGAGGACCATGTGCCCTGAATGCATCTTCCTGCCAAGTGGGACCCCCAGGCATAAACTGATGCATCCGTCGTTAGTGTTGCCTGGCTGGGGGTAATGTGAATGGCTGTCCCTTGTTCTGGTGACAAGCCTTCACCCACCATCGAAACTCCTGTTGCAGGCAGGGAATGAGAGTAATCATTGTTTCCAGGCTGTGGCAATGTTGAGCCCAAACGCTTTTTAGGTACCACTGAAGTTTCCTCATATGCAGTCTTGCATATGGAATTAGTAGGATGCAGGATGCCATGAAGCCCAAAGCCTGCAGAATTTTTCTTGCAAATAACTGGGCTTTTGTTGCCAACATTTTGAAATAGGTAGTCAGCTGCCTTTGTTTGTCTGGCGTGAGATAAGCCATCTGGGCAGTTGTATTTAAGCTTGCACCCTGAAATATTATCTCGAGAGGGTACTACTTTTGACTTCTTTTCGTTGACTGTATACCCTAGGCATGTTAGAAGTCTTTTCACAAATGCCAGATGCTGTAGAAGAATGTCCTTGTTCTCTGCTTGAATTAGACAGTCGTCCAAGTAAGGATATATTTGTATTCCTCCTTGTCTGCAGAATGCAATTACTGGTGCCAGGCATTTTGTAAAGACCCTGGGGGCAGTAGATAAGCCAAAGGGCAGTGCAGAGAATTGGTAATGCATTGAGCCAGCCTTGAATCTGAGGTATCTTCTGCATAATTATCTGATTGGGACATGCAGGTATGCCTCTTTTAGGTATAAAGTCACAAGCCAAGCGTTCTTGCCCAGCATGGGCAGAAGCTGCTGCAAGTCAACATCTTGAATTTTGGTATATCCAGGAATATGTTCAGAATAGATAGGTCCAGTATTAGCCTCCAGGCCTTGTCCTTTCTGGGTACCAAGAACAGTCCTGAGTAAAATCCTTGTCCCTGCTCTTGCTCTGGTACGTGTTGAATGGCCCCCATTGTCCATGAGGGATGAGACTTGTCTTTGTGCCTCTGCCCATTGATTTTTTGGCAGATCTGGCCAGCTGTTTGCCTTTGGCAGGGTATGAAAATGGAACTTGTAGCCTTGTGACACGATATTTAGAACCCACTCGTCCTGGGTTATAATGTGCCAATTTTGAGAAAAAAGTGCTAATTTTCCCCCTAAGGGTGCTGCCAGGAGATAAGTGCTTGGTGCAGGCAGAGGGAAGTCACTGGGACTGTTTCCTGTATGGTTGTGATTTGTCTTCTCCAATTTTGGAGGTAGAAGCACCCCATTGCTTTGACCTGTATGAACCTTGCGCCTGGGATCTGCCCCCTTGAGGTCTGTCTGACACAGGAAAGGACCAATTCTTTGTTGGCCAGTGTCTACTAAACCTAGGTGGCTGTACTTGTAAAAAATCTTTGACAGTTTGCATGGATTTAGCTTTGTCCTCCATTTTCTTTAACACCTCTTCTGCCTTAACACCAAACAAAGCATCATGCTGTAAAGGTGCATTTAATAATTAACTTTGACATGATCAGGCAGATTTTGTTCTTTTAACCAAGCATGCCTTCTAATTTCAGAACCCGTAACTGCGGCCCTGCAAGAGGCCTCCACAGAATCAAAACCACATTGCAAAGTATGCTTTCCAACTTGTTCAGCTGCATGCAATAAATCCTGCATTTCCTTGTTTTCTGCACATTCTGAGTTTAACATTTTCTGTTTAAGCAATGCCATGACATGATATTTGAGCATATGAAACTTACAGTTTAAGGCCCTTATAGCCAAGGTAGTAGATGTGTAAACCTTTTTTCCCCATCTATCCAGTGCCCTAGAATCTCTGTCAGAGGGGGGTAGTTTTTTTTGCAGCGGAAGCCTCAACTCCCTTGGGACCCTGTGAAACAGTTTCTGGGTCTGCAGCAGGGTTTTTAAAAAGGAATTTATGGGAATCAGGAACCCTGTAATATCTGTCAGGCTTAACAGGAGCTGGAGGTAAGGAGTCAGGGGTAAGACTAGACTCCGAAAACACATCATCTACAATGTCTAACACAGGTGGAATGGCTAGTGGCCTGTGTTGAGGTAGTAAAAGGAAATCCCTGAGCCTCTTTTATAGATTCTGAAAAATCTTGGTTCTCCCAGTGGAAATGCTCCCTCATGGTATGCAAGGTTTCCCCAAAAGAATTGCCCTCTGGAGGAGAAGCTGAAGGAATAGATTCTTCAGCATCAGAATCCTCATAGGGGGGAAGAGAATATTCCTGATCAGAAGAGGAATCAGAAGAAGTAGAAACCTGATCTGAAGATTCATAGTCAAGTCTTTTGCCTAGGCCTCTTATCAGGAGGGGGATGGGAACCCCTGATCAAGGTAATCAAGTCTTTGGCCATTTTGAGCATCTGTTTTTTGGGCATATAGGCCTGTCCACGTAGCTCTTGAGTTTGTTTCTTTGCTTTAGAAGGTGCTTTAGCCTTTGTCTTTGAAGCTGAAGTCGGTTTGATGTAAAGATGTTTAGGTCTGAATACACCCTCAGAAGCCGGTTCCTGCTCAGCGGCTCCGGATCCATCTGAAGGCATAGTATCCGAGGCTCCAATACCATGAGTTTCCAGTGGTCTGGGCGACTCCACGTGGGAGTCGGTAGCGGCCTGTGACTCTAAAGTAGCAGGCGTCAGGGGCTGCGAAAGAGCCTCACTGAGAACCGGCGACTGGCCTATAAGAAGATTCGTCGTCGGTTTTGGGCCTCGGTTGTCTATCTCTCCCCTTTTCTTTGCGATTTTTGTGAACTCCGGTAGTCGGATGGCTATCCAACGACATTTCTGGATAATTAAACCGGCGTCCAAAATAGTTTAAAGCAAAATCATACCGATGCTTAATAGTGCGTTGGTTAAATCTAGCACAAAACCGACAACCAGAAACGTGATCAGGGCCTAGGCAAGGAATACAGTAAGAATGAAAGTCCTTATGAAGTATTTGCTTTCCACAAGAAATACAATTATTTACTTTTTCTGACATCGGTCTGGAGCAAGAAAAAAGTTTCCCCAATGGGGTACTTAGCTTTATTGAAGACTTCGGATCTGAAACTCGAACACGAAAATCTCAGGAGTTGGCTGACCGGCACTTGCGAACTGCTTCTGCTTCGGGCACCGCGACGCAAGAAAGACTAAAGAAAATGGCGTCGGCTACTTCTTTTATACCCTTGACGACCTGACATCAGGGAAGGGGCGACAGCAGCCGACGCAGGACCCAGGACTTTGGAATTCAGGCCGACTGAGGGCAACCTGCCAGCAGGATTACCCAAATGTAATGACTGCAACAGTGAAACACGAAGAACATCTGTTGGGGGAGAGTGGTCTACTTGCAGCACATCGTCTTCTGCAATAATGTGGTCTCACTCTCAAGATTCAAGCTCTAATCAGTCCTCAGATATATATTTTCAATGTCTACAGCTTGAGGCACAAACTTTGAACATGCAGAAAAACCTGGCAACATCCACCCGCAATCTGGGTAAAAATATCCTATTGGTCGGGGCAGGTGAGAGCAAGGCTTGGTCCCAAATATTTCTAGACCAGTAACCTTGTCTCTTTGGTGATTGCTCCTGAGGGTTAAGAGTTGGTAAGCAGTGGGCCTCTAGTCATCCACTAAAGCAAAAAACAGATGAAGGCTTGGTAACCTCAGCATCTGTGGGACAACAAAGACAATCTCTGAAGCTGACCTACCACCAAGGAGGACTACACCTCAGGCTTTTCTCCAAGTTCAGTTCTATAATGCTGGGACACACAGAGCCATTCTGATGATCCTCAAGTAAGTAACATTAAAACTCTGCCATCATTCTGGTGGCAAACAAAGTATTTTTCATTTTTACCCACCCGGTGATGGGTCTGAGCTGCAAACTCTTAAAGAAATGCATCGGACAGTGATTTGTGTCAAAACAACAAAACAATCAGGCAATGCTAGTGTGGGTCTTGGTTAGTAATCTCATGGCCACAGGGACACTAAGTGGGTTTATATCTAGACATCAGTGCAGGAACATTTCAGTAATATACACCTGGATTAAGATCCAAATTACCTGAACAGGAAAAAACTGAACTCTGAGGCCAGGCCCAACTGCATATAGAGATATGGCACTCAGCTTATACACCCTGAGTGGGGGATCTTCCAGGAAGAATGGCAAATTGTGAGTGGAACAAACTGTACCTGGTGTAGAGGATACAACCAAAAAACAGCCATCAAATGATGCCCCCTGAAATTAGATCCTAATAGTCAATATTTTTTGGTTAGTAGATAAATGTTCATTAACTGAAAATCTTCAGTGAATTGCTGGTTTGAAGTGAACTTGCCTCCCTTTTTTAATTAACCTTGGTATTCTATTTTGCATCCAGTTTAGTCCCTCTCTTCCCTCCACCGGAGTGCCAGCCCTTCTCATCCCACTACTGCTGTCTTTTTCTGTAGTCAGGGGTGCAAAAGAGAAGAATAAATTCGGTGCAACTCTACCCAGCATTTACCTGGGCTTCGAGCAGACAAACTCTGCAATGCAACTTTTTTTTCTATAACAGAAAAACAGAATAAAATAAAGTGGAATGTCCATTTAGCTGATTCATAATAATGAAAAAAAACTACAGGATACTAACACTTACTATACTCCACCAGAAGTACATACAGAAACAAATAAAAGACAAAGCATATTAGTTTACTCCAACTATTAAGCAAGGGGGCTAGCCCCCCTGCAGCCCCCTTGTGGGGATATGCCCCCACACCCCCCCCCCTGCTACTTTAATATATCAACTCTAAAATAGCACTTTATTACACTAATATGAGTTACATTGCTGTATAGCAAATTAAAAGGGAACATGACTAAGGTCACAACAGGCAGTCATGTAACACGTAACAGTACGTTTAACATTTTCATCTGTGGAGTGCGATCTTGGGAGTTGATATATTTAAGTAGCAGGGGGTATGGAGGTGCAGGGGGGCTTGCCCCCCCTGCTTATAGTTGGAGAAGAGTAATACTTTTTTTATGTAGTTGCACTGGAATACTATAAGTGTTGGTGTACTCTGTTTTTTCAATATTATGACATTCAGTATTTTGAGTTTTCAGTATTTTGCACTTTCAAGATTTTGGACTCAGTATTTTGAATTTCGAGATTATGAGCTTTCAAGATTTTAGAAGTGGACCTATATATATATATATATATATATATATATATATATATATATATATATATATATATATATATATATATATGCATACACACATGCATACAAATATATATATATATATATATATATATATATATATATACACATATATCTACATATGTATATATATATATATATATATATATATATATATATATACATATATATATATATATATACGGTTCCCTATCAGAAGCCTGAAACACTATAAGCCTGAAAATCAAAATCCTGAAACCAAAAGCCTGAAAACTCAAAATCCTGAAAACCCAAAATCCTGAAACTCAAAATCCTGAAAACACAAATAATGCTAATATGCCAATACAAAGACACTAATATCTACCGACTGACCTTAACCCTAACCCTAACCCTAAGGTCCGTCACTATCGCACACTCACCTGAACCGCGCCCTAACCCTAACTCACTTAAACCGCCTAACCCTAATTTTTGTCACTATTGCATACATGCCTAACCTGGCCCTAACCCTAACTCACTTAAACCGCTAACCCTAACATAAAACCAACCGCACACTTACCTGAACCCAACACATGACCTAACACCACAGGGCTAACAATAGCAAAGCCACAATGGCGTCAATATGTCTATTTTGTGTTTTCAGGATTTTGAGTTTCAGGATTTTGGGTTTTCAGGATTTTGAGTTTTCAGGCTTTTGGTTTCAGGATTTTGATTTTCAGGCTTATAGTGTTTCAGGCTTCTGATAGGGAACCATATATACACACACACATACATAATATATATACATACATATATATATATATATATATATATATATATATATATATATATATACAGGGGCGGCTCGTGGCATAGGGTTGCCGGACTGCAGCCCCCTCAAAAATAAAAACAGAAAGAAAAAGAAGAAAGAAAAATGAAAAATAAAAAAAATTAGTTTTTCAAAATTCGCGGACTTCGCGCATGCGCATACACCGAGTCCCGACTACTGTCGGTCTATGCGCATGCTCAAGGCAGTCCGGCCATCCCCATAGAGGGACACAAGGAGACGTCTGTGCACTTTTACAGTGCACAGACTCGCCAGGATTATGGGTCGCGTCCGGACTGCAAGAGGAGCAGCAGGGACTCGGGACAGTGCATTAGGGATCTCGTCGGGTCGGGAAGGAGCATTGGGATCTCGCGGGTCTTCAGTATTGCGCGGGAAGGATGTACGTTAGCTGGATGTATTCAGGTAAGGTGCCTTTTAATTTACAATGTTTATTTGTATGGAGTTTGTGCTTTTTAATTTACAATGTTTATTTGTGTATGGTGCTTGTGCTTTACTGGAGTTTGTGTATGGTGCTTGTGCTTTACTGGAGTTTGTGCATGGTGCTTGTGCTTTACTGGTGTGTGTGTGTGTGTGTGTGTGTGTGTGTGTGTGTGTGTGTGTGTGTGTGTGTGTGTGTGTGTGAAAATGCCCCAGGTGCTTATGGTGGTGTGGTAGGGAATGCCTCAGGCTTGAACCCTGTACCCTGTATGCAGGTGTTAAAGACTTGAGTTCCCTACCCACCACCATTTGTAAAAAAATTTCAGATTTTTGCCTCATATTCGATCTGATCTGTTCCTCATAATATCTGTGGTTTGTAAATGTTGCAATGCTTGATATTTGATGGTGTAGTAGTAGCATTGTTGCCTCACAGCTGCAGGTTCTTGGGTTTGATTCTTGGCTGGGGTTCCTTCTTTGTGGGGTCTGTATCTTCTCCCTGTGTTTGTGTGGGTTTGCTTTTGTGTCCTCCCATGTTACAAAGACATGTCTGCATTATTTCTTCCTGGGCCTCTGCTGAAAATTGTTTATTTGTTCCAAGTCAGACTGTCCTGATTAAAAAATGTTAAATAAAATTGACAGGCATTTGAATTTCAGACTTAAGGGTTTCTGAATGTTTAATTCCTTGCATATTTGATGGTGCAGTGGTAGTATTGTTGCCTCACAGCTATAGGTTTTCTGGTTTGATTCTTGGTTGGGGTGGCTTCTGTGTGGAGTCTGCATCTCCTCCATGTGTTTGTGTGGATTTGCTCTGGTGCCCTGCCATTTTACAAAGACGTGTCTGCAGTTTTAATCCCTGCTGAAAATTGGTTTTGTTCTGTCCGCAGTAAAATTGACAGGCATTTGAATTTCAGACTTCAGGTTTCTGAATGTTTAATTCCTTGCATAATTGATGGTGCGGTGGTAGTATTGTTACCTCACAACTACAGGTTTTCTGGTTTGATTCTTGGTTGGGGTGGCTTCTGTCTGCATCTCCTCCCTGTATTTGTGTGGATTTGCTCTGGTGCCCTGCCATTTTACAAAGACGTGTCTGCAGTATTAATCCCTGCGTCTCTGCTGAAAATTGTTTTGTTCTGTCCGCAGTAAAATTGACCGGCATTTGAATTTCAGACTTCAGGTTTCTGAATGTTTAATTCCTTGCATAATTGATGGTGCAGTGATAGTATTGTTGCCTCACAGCTATAGGTTTTCTGGTTTGATTCTTGGTTGGGGTGGCTTCTGTCTGCATCTCCTCCCTGTATTTGTGTGGATTTGCTCTGGTGCCCTGCCATTTTACAAAGACGTGTCTGCAGTATTAATCCCTCGTCTCTGCTGAAAATTGTTTTGTTCTGTCCGCAGTAAAATTGACCGGCATTTGAATTTCAGACTTCAGGTTTCTGAATGTTTAATTCCTTGCATAATTGATGGTGCGGTGATAGTATTGTTGCCTCACAGCTATAGGTTTTCTGGTTTGATTCTTGGTTGGGGTGGCTTCTGTGTGGAGTGTGCATCTCCTGCCTGTGTTTGTGTGGATTTGCTCTGGTGCCCTGCCATTTTACAAAGATGTGTCTGCAGTTTTAATCCCTCGTCTCTGCTGAAAATTGTTTTGTTCTGTCCGCAATAAAATTGACCGGCATTTGAATTTCCAACTTCATGTTCTTCAGAATACATAGTAGCACAACCTTTTTTTTTTTTAGCAATTTTCAAGTTTATAAGATGAATATTTTAAATTTGTCCCTATTTTTGGGACTGTATTCCCCCATTATTGGCTTCGTCCAGGTTTTTGTGCTAAGGTTGACAGCTATGGCAAGAACTGAATTCACTGAATATGTTTGAGGGCTGTATTCCCTCATTACTGGGTTTGTCCAGGTGTT